>NC_091282.1:1056779541-1057080930 GCF_032444005.1 Ranitomeya imitator | reverse complement strand
GTTTCCAACAACTACTAAACGAGAGCCGGAAGATCGAAGCAATGGAGAGGAAACCTGGGGAACACCTTGGAGTGTAACACACCATCTCTCTACACCCCATACCCAATTTGTAGGCCTAATGCAGCGTAGTTTCCAACAACTACTAAACGAGAGCCGGAAGATCGAAGCAATGGAGAGGAAACCTGGGGAACACCTTGGAGTGTAACACACCATCTCTCTACACCCCATACCCAATTTGTAGGCCTAAAGCAGCGTAGTTTCCAACAACTACTAAACGAGAGCATGAAGATCGAAGCAATGGAGAGGAAACCTGGGGAACACCTTGGAGTGGAACACACCATCTCTCTACACCCCATACCCAATTTGTAGGCCTAATGCAGCGTAGTTTCCAACAACTACTAAACGAGAGCATGATGATCGAAGCATTGGCGAGGAAACCTGGGGAACACCTTGGAGTGGAACACACCATCTCTCTACAGTGGAACACACCATCTCTCTACACCCCATACCCAATTTGTAGGCCTAATGCAGCGTAGTTTCCAACAACTACTAAACGAGAGCCGGAAGATCGAAGCTCAGGAAAGGCAACCTGGGGAACACCTTGGAGTGGAACACACCATCTCTCTACACCCCATACCCAATTTGTAGGCCCAATGCAGCGTAGTTTCCAACAACTACTAAACGAGAGCCGGAAGATTGAAGCTCAGGAAAGGCAACCTGCGGAACACCTTGGAGTGTAACAAACCCTCTCTCTACACCACGGAAGGGCTGATTCTTAGGAAGGAAGGCTGTCGGAAAGAAGCAGGGCGCGTCCGAGGGTGATTATATTCTTATTAGGTATATACTCACCCTCGGACGCGCCCTGCTTCTTTATTTGTAATGAATGTTTATTTGCAATGTGGTTTTGACTTACTCTATTTTTTTGGTAAATAATGATTTTATTATTTTCATTGTTTTGCATCTTCTTGGCAATAATATAAAGAAGACGCGACAGGACAACACTCGGTGGATGCCATATCTGTGTTTAAAATTGAAAAAACCTTTCAGTTAACTACTTGCAGGAGAAAGTTATTGTAGCTGGTGGCCATTTTTAGTACTGTACCAGATTTTTGTTGTATGTGTTTGTTTTTAATGTTAAAATGTCTGCATTTGATATATCTCCAGTATTTTCTTTTTTATAAGCAAAATACTTATTTTTATATTTTCTGATGTTGGTTCCAGGGGTACACGGGCAGCAGTGGTGTGGTCAGTGGAGGCCTAGTGGAAGGAGTGACGGCAGACAGGCATCGAAGGCCTAAAATAATAACACATGGCTGTAGGCAATTTTAAATTGGTTCCAGGGGTACACGGGCAGCAGTGGTGTGGTCAGTGGAGGCCTAGTGGAAGGAGTGACCGCAGACAGGCATCGAAGGCCTAAAATAATAACACATGGCTGTAGGCAATTTTAAATTGGTTCCAGGGGTACACGGGCAGCAGTGGTGTGGTCAGTGGAGGCCTAGTGGAAGGAGTGACCGCAGACAGGCATCGAAGGCCTAAAATAATAACACATGGCTGTAGGCAATTTTAAATTGGTTCCAGGGGTACACGGGCAGCAGTGGTGTGGTCAGTGGAGGCCTAGTGGAAGGAGTGACCGCAGACAGGCATCGAAGGCCTAAAATAATAACACATGGCTGTAGGCAATTTTAAATTGGTTCCAGGGGTACACGGGCAGCAGTGCCCTGGTCAGTGTAGTAGTAGTAGTAGAAAGAATGGACCGCAGACAGGCATCGAAGGCCTAAAATAAAAAAATTGGGCTGGCTGTAGGCAATTTTAAATTGGTTCCAGGGGTACACGGGCAGCAGTGGTGTGGTCAGTGGAGGCCTAGTGGAAGGAGTGACCACAGACAGGCATCGAAGGCCTAAAATAATAACACATGGCTGTAGGCAATTTTAAATTGGTTCCAGGGGTACACGGGCAGCAGTGCCCTGGTCAGTGTAGTAGTAGTAGAAAGAATGGACCGCAGACAGGCATCGAAGGCCTAAAATAAAAAAATTGGGCTGGCTGTAGGTAATTTTAAATTGGTTCCAGGGGTACACGGGCAGCAGTGGTGTGGTCAGTGGAGGCCTAGTGGAAGGAGTGACCGCAGACAGGCATCGAAGGCCTAAAATAATAACACATGGCTGTAGGCAATTTTAAATTGGTTCCAAGGGTACACGGGCAGCAGTGGTGTGGTCAGTGGAGGCCTAGTGGAAGGAGTGACCGCAGACAGGCATCGAAGGCCTAAAATAATAACACATGGCTGTAGGCAATTTTAAATTGGTTCCAGGGGTACACGGGCAGCAGTGCCCTGGTCAGTGTAGTAGTAGTAGAAAGAATGGACTGCAGACAGGCATCGAAGGCCTAAAATAAAAAAATTGGGCTGGCTGTAGGCAATTTTAAATTGGTTCCAGGGGTACACGGGCAGCAGTGGTGTGGTCAGTGGAGGCCTAGTGGAAGGAGTGACCACAGACAGGCATCGAAGGCCTAAAATAATAACACATGGCTGTAGGCAATTTTAAATTGGTTCCAGGGGTACACGGGCAGCAGTGCCCTGGTCAGTGTAGTAGTAGTAGAAAGAATGGACCGCAGACAGGCATCGAAGGCCTAAAATAAAAAAATTGGGCTGGCTGTAGGCAATTTTAAATTGGTTCCAGGGGTACACGGGCAGCAGTGGTGTGGTCAGTGGAGGCCTAGTGGAAGGAGTGACCGCAGACAGGCATCGAAGGCCTAAAATAATAACACATGGCTGTAGGCAATTTTAAATTGGTTCCAGGGGTACACGGGCAGCAGTGGTGTGGTCAGTGGAGGCCTAGTGGAAGGAGTGACCGCAGACAGGCATCGAAGGCCTAAAATAATAACACATGGCAGTAGGCAATTTTAAATTGGTTCCAGGGGTACACGGGCAGCAGTGGTGTGGTCAGTGGAGGCCTAGTGGAAGGAGTGACCGCAGACAGGCATCGAAGGTCTAAAATAATAACACATGGCTGTAGGCAATTTTAAATTGGTTCCAGGGGTACACGGGCAGCAGTGGTGTGGTCAGTGGAGGCCTAGTGGAAGGAGTGACCGCAGACAGGCATCGAAGGCCTAAAATAATAACACATGGCTGTAGGCAATTTTAAATTGGTTCCAGGGGTACACGGGCAGCAGTGGTGTGGTCAGTGGAGGCCTAGTGGAAGGAGTGACCGCAGACAGGCATCGAAGGCCTAAAATAATAACACATGGCTGTAGGCAATTTTAAATTGGTTCCAGGGGTACACGGGCAGCAGTGGTGTGGTCAGTGGAGGCCTAGTGGAAGGAGTGACCGCAGACAGGCATCGAAGGCCTAAAATAATAACACATGGCTGTAGGCAATTTTAAATTGGTTACAGGGGTACACGGGCAGCAGTGGTGTGGTCAGTGGAGGCCTAGTGGAAGGAGTGACCACAGACAGGCATCGAAGGCCTAACATAACAAAAATGTCAATACAATGGTATTGTCAGTGGCAGGCATTGAAGGATGTCAGCGCATAGACTAAACATTGGTGGAGCTGTGAGATAATTTTGCAAGTGGTAGAGCACTGTTTGAGCTGGGGTGGGGGGAAACTGTCTTGTGGCCGGCGGTACAGGCCCAGGGCCCCTCATATTACAACGGTGTGTCTGACGTTGGGTGCGCACCACCACCGCCAGAGACACTTTATTGTACTAGGAGGGACCCAGTGGCAGTGCCGTCGACCAAAAGCGGGCTCACCCACCTCTTCAGACAAACTGCACTCTCACGGGTGCTGTCGCCAAGTGTCGATACCACGTCCCCGTGTGGGGAGTTTGGCCATTTAGTGAGGTGTAAACATGTCGTATGCTGGACAATCAGGTGCAGAAAATTACGAGATTGGAAAAGGCATTTAGAATAGTCCACAGGCAAGACCTTTTCATAGGAAAGCTAGGTGTCAGCCGGGCAAGGTGGGGCAAAAGATTTCGAAATCCAGTTGTGGTTCATTTTAATGAAGGTTAGATCATCTACATTTTGGGTAGCCAGACGAGTCCTTTTTTCTGTTAGTATTGAACCTGCAGCACTGAATACTCTTTCTGATAGGACACTAGCTGCCGGGCAAGCAAGCTCCTGCAATGCATATTCTGCCAATTCTGGCCAGGTGTCTAATTTTGATGCCCAGTAATCAAATGGGAATGACGGTTGAGGGAGAACATCGATAAGGGATGAAAAATAGTTTGTAACCATACTGGACAAATATTGTCTCCTGTCACTTTGAATTGATGCTGCAGTACCTGTCCTGTCTGCGGTCATAGCAAAATCACTCCACAACCTGGTCAGAAAACCCCTCTGGCCAACGCCACTTCTGATTTCTGCCCCTCTAACTCCTCTGGTCTGCTGGCCCCTGCAGCTCGTGTGAGAACGATCACGGGCGCTGTGTGCAGGGAATGCCAGAAGCAAACGGTCAACAAGAGTTGATTGTTTGGTTGCTAATATTAGTTCCAAGTTCTCATGTGGCATTATATTTTGCAATTTGCCTTTATAGCGAGGATCAAGGAGGCAGGCCAACCAGTAATCGTCATCATTCATCATTTTAGTTATGCGTGTGTCCCTTTTGAGGATACGTAAGGCATAATCCGCCATGTGGGCCAAAGTTCCAGTTCTCAAATCTGCGGTTGTGCTTGGTTGAGGGGCAGTTTCAGGCAAATCCACGTCACTTGTGTCCCTCAAAAAACCAGAACCCGGCCTTGCCGCGCCACCAATTTCCAGTGGCCCCGGAAAAGCTTCCTCATTAAAAATATAATCATCCCCATCATCCTCCTCGTCCTCCTCCTCCTCTTCGCCCGCTACCTCGTCTTGTACACTGCCCTGGCCAGACAATGGCTGACTGTCATCAAGGCTTTCCTCTTCCTCAGCTGCAGACGCCTGATCCTTTATGTGCGTCAAACTTTGCATCAGCAGACGCATTAGGGGGATGCTCATGCTTATTATGGCGTTGTCTGCACTAACCAGCCGTGTGCATTCCTCAAAACACTGAAGGACTTGACACATGTCTTGAATCTTCGACCACTGCACACCTGACAACTCCATGTCTGCCATCCTACTGCCTGCCCGTGTATGTGTATCCTCCCACAAAAACATAACAGCCCGCCTCTGTTCACACAGTCTCTGAAGCATGTGCAGTGTTGAGTTCCACCTTGTTGCAACGTCTATGATTAGGCGATGCTGGGGAAGGTTCAAAGAACGCTGATAGGTCTGCATACGGCTGGAGTGTACGGGCGAACGGCGGATATGTGAGCAAAGTCCACGCACTTTGAGGAGCAGGTCGGATAACCCTGGATAACTTTTCAGGAAGCACTGCACCACCAGGTTTAAGGTGTGAGCCAGGCAAGGAATGTGTTTCAGTTGGGAAAGGGAGATGGCAGCCATGAAATTCCTTCCGTTATCACTCACTACCTTGCCTGCCTCAAGATGTACAGTGCCCAGCCACGACTGCGTTTCTTTCTGCAAGAACTCGGACAGAACTTCCGCGGTGTGTCTGTTGTCGCCCAAACACTTCATAGCCAATACAGCCTGCTGACGTTTGCCAGTAGCTGCCCCATAATGGGAGACCTGGTGTGCAACAGTGGCAGCTGCGGATGGAGTGGTTGTGCGACTGCGGTCTGTGGACGAGCTCTCGCTTCTGCAGGAGGACGAAGAGGAGGAGGAGGGGGTGCGAACGGCTACAGCCAATTGTTTCCTAGACCGTGGGCTAGGCAGAACTGTCCCAAACTTGCTGTCCCCTGTGGACCCTGCATCCACCACATTTACCCAGTGTGCCGTGATGGACACGTAACGTCCCTGGCCATGCCTACTGGTCCATGCATCTGTTGTCAGGTGCACCTTTGTGCTCACAGATTGCCTGAGTGCATGGACGATGCGCTCTTTAACATGCTGGTGGAGGGCTGGGATGGCTTTTCTGGAAAAAAGTGTCGACTGGGTAGCTCGTAGCGTGGTACAGCGTAGTCCATCAGGGCTTTGAAAGCTTCGCTTTCAACTAACCGGTAGGGCATCATCTCTAACGAGATTAGTCTAGCTATGTGTGCGTTCAAACCCTGTGTACGCGGATGCGAGGCTAAGTACTTCCTTTTTCTAACCATAGTCTCATGTAGGGTGAGCTGGACTGGAGAGCTGGAGATCGTGGAACTAGCGGGGGTGCCGGTGGACATGGCAGACTGAGAGACGGTGGGAGATGGTATTGTTGCCACCGGTGCCCTAGATGCAGTGTTTCCTACTACGAAACTGGTGATTCCCTGACCCTGACTGCTTTGGCCTGGCAAAGAAACCTGCACAGATACTGCAGGTGGTGCGGAAAATGGTGGCCCTACACTGCCGGAAGGGATGTTGCGTTGCTGACTAGCTTCATTGGCCGAGGGTGCTACAACCTTAAGGGACGTTTGGTAGTTAGTCCAGGCTTGCAAATGCATGGTGGTTAAATGTCTATGCATGCAACTTGTATTGAGACTTTTCAGATTCTGTCCTCTGCTTAAGGTAGTTGAACATTTTTGACAGATGACTTTGCGCTGATCAATTGGATGTTGTTTAAAAAAATGCCAGACTGCACTCTTTCTAGCATCGGATACCTTTTCAGGCATTGCAGACTGAGCTTTAACCGGATGGCCACGCTGTCCTCCAACAGGTTTTGGCTTTGCCACGCGTTTTGGGCAAGATACGGGCCCGGCAGATGGAACCTGTTGCGATGTTGATGCCTGCTGCGGCCCCTCCTCCTCCGCTTCAGAACTGCTGCCGCCTGCACCCTGTTCCCCCAATGGCTGCCAATCGGGGTCAAGAACTGGGTCATCTATTACCTCTTCTTGTAGCTCGTGTGCAACTTCGTCTGTGTCACCGTGTCGGTCGGTGGTATAGCGTTCGTGATGGGGCAACATAGTCTCATCAGGGTCTGATTCTTGATCAGCACCCTGCGAGGGCAATGTTGTGGTCTGAGTCAAAGGACCAGCATAGTAGTCTGGCTGTGGCTGTGCATCAGTGCACTCCATGTCAGATTCAACTTGTAATGGGCATGGACTGTTAACTGCTTCACTTTCTAAGCCAGGGACGGTATGTGTAAAGAGCTCCATGGAGTAACCCGTTGTGTCGCCTGCTGCATTCTTCTCTGTTGTTGTTTTTGCTGAAGAGGACAAGGAAGCGACTTGTCCCTGACCGTGAACATCCACTAACGACGCGCTGCTTTGACATTTACCAGTTTCACGAGAGGAGGCAAAAGAGCTAGAGGCTGAGTCAGCAAGATAAGCCAAAACTTGCTCTTGCTGCTCCGGCTTTAAAAGCGGTTTTCCTACTCCCAGAAAAGGGAGCGTTCGAGGCCTTGTGTAGCCAGACGACGAACCTGGCTCCACAGCTCCAGACTTAGGTGCAATATTTTTTTTCCCACGACCAGCTGATGCTCCACCACTACCACTACCCTCATTACCAGCTGACAATGAACGCCCCCGGCCACGACCTCTTCCACCATACTTCCTCATTGTTTTAAAAACGTAAACAAACTAACGGTATTTGTTGCTGTCACACAAATTACAGCTATAACTTCAGTATGATTTAGCTACCCCTTTACAGGTGAGTGAGACCACAACGAAAATCAGGCACAATGTTACACACTCTGTTGTTGGTGGCAACAAATGAGAGAGATGCCACACACGCAGGACTGTCACTGAAGCACAAATGTAAATATTAATCTCCCACTGATTTGATTTTTTTTTTTTTTAAGGGAGACTTTAGGAAAAAAAAATAATAGAATAAAATGATTTTTTCAGGAAGAATTTAGAAACCAAATAAAATAAAATGATTTTTTCAGGGAGAATTTAGAAAACAAATAAAACAAAAAAAGGCTTTCTATGGCCCACTGAGTGAGAGATGACGCACAGAGGAGTCAGGAGTGGCACACAAGCCCAGAGGCCAATATTTATCTCCCACTGATTGATGTAGTGATTTTTTCAGGTAGATTTTGGAACCGAAATCAAGCTAAAAAAAATAATAGGCTTTCTATGGCCCACAATTGGAGAGAGAGAGAGAGATGGCACACCCAGGAGTCAAGACTGGCATACAAGCAGAAAGGGCAATATTAATCTCCCACTGATTTGTTTTTTTTTTTTTTTTTTTTCAGGGAGACTTTAGGAAAAAAAAAAAAAAGAATAAAATGATTTTTTCAGGAAGAATTTAGAAACCAAAGAAAATAAAATGATTTTTTCAGGGAGAATTTAGAAAACAAATAAAACAAAAAAAGGCTTTCTATGGCCCACTGAGTGAGAGATGACGCACACAGGAGTGCCCAGGAGAAGCCCAGAGGCCAATATTTATCTCCCACTTTTTTTTTTTTGCTCCAGGGAAAATTTATAAACCCAATAAAAAAAATAATAAATAGGCTTTCTATGGCCCACTATCTGAGAGACAGAGAGAGATGGCACGCTTAGGACTGGCACACAAGCCCAAAGGCCAATATTAATCTCCCTTTTTTTTTTAAGGGAGAATTTATAAAACCAAAAAAAAAATAAATAAATAGGCTTTCTATGGCCCACTATCTGAGAGAGAGAGATGGCACGCTTAGGACTGGCACACAAGCCCAAAGGCCAATATTAATCTCCCACTGATTGATTTATTGATTTTTTCAGGTAGAATTTAGAACCCAAATAAAGCAAAAAAAAAAAAAAATGGGCTTTCTATGGCCCACTGAGTGAGTGATGATGCACACAGGAGTCAGGAGTGGCACACAAGCCCTGAGGCCAATATTTTTCTCCCACTGATTGATGTAGTGATTTTTTCAGGTAGATTTTAGAACCAAAATCAAGCAAAAAAATAAATAGGTTTTCTATGGCCCACTGAGTGAGAGATGACACAGACAGGGATGGCACTCTAGCAGAAATGTCAATCTTAATCTCCCACAAAAAAAAAAAAAAAAAAAACAGGGACTGTCCTTCAATTACTATCTCCCTGCAGTAATCTCAGCCAGGTATGGCAGGCAGCAATAAGGAGTGGACTGATGCACAAATTAAATAAAAAGTGTGTACAAACCAAAAAGATAGCTGTGCAGAAAGGAAGGAACAAGAGGATTTGTGCTTTGAAAAAAGCAGTTGGTTTGCACAGCGGCGTACACACAGCAATGCAGCTATCAGGGAGCCTTCTAGGGCAGCCCAATGAGCTACAGCGCTGAGGGGGAAAAAAAAAAAAATGTAGCTTCCACTGTCCCTGCACACCGAAGGTGGTGTTGGGCAGTGGAAATCGCTACAGCACAAGCGGTTTGGTGGTTAATGGACCCTGCCTAACGCTATCCCTGCTTCTGACGAAGCGGCAGCAACCTCTCCCTAAGCTCAGATCAGCAGCAGTAACATGGCGGTCGGCGGGAACTCCCCTTTATAGCCCCTGTGACGCCGCAGACAGCAAGCCAATCACTGCAATGCCCTTCTCTAAGATGGTGGGGACCAGGACCTATGTCATCACGCTGCCCACACTCTGCGTTTACCTTCATTGGCTGAGAAATGGCGCTTTTCGCGTCATTGAAACGCGACTTTGGAGCGAAAGTCGCGTACCGCATGGCCAACCCCGCACAGGGGTCGGATCGGGTTTCATGAAACCCGACTTTGCCAAAAGTCGGCGACTTTTGAAAATGAACGACCCGTTTCGCTCAACCCTACTCAGGACAAATTGGACAACAACTTTTGGTGTCCAATTTTTCTTGTTACCCTTGTGAAAATAAAAACTTGGGGGCTAAAAAATCTTTTTTGTGGAAAAAAAAATATTTTTTATTTTCACGACTCTGCATTATAAACTTCTGTGAAGCACTTTGGCATTCAAAGTTCTCACCACACATCTAGATAAGTTCCATGGGGGGTCTAGTTTCCAAAATGGGGTCAATTGTGGGGGATTTCTACTGTTTAGGCACATCAGGGGCTCTCCAAACGCGACATGGCGTCCGATCTTAATTCCAGCCAATTCTACATTGAAAAAGTAAAACGGCACTCTTTCTCTTCCAAGCTCTGCGGTGCGCCCAAACAGTGGTTTACCCCCACATATTGGGTATCGACGTACTCAGGAGAAATTGCATAACAACTTTTGTGGTCTAATTTCTCCTGTTACCCTTGTCAAAATAAAAATTTGTGGGCAAAAAGATCATTTTTGTAAAAAAAATGCGATTTTTTTTTCACGGCTCTACGTTATAAACTTCTGTGAAGCACATGGGGGTTCAAAGTGCTCACCACACATCTAGATAAGTTCCGTAAGGGGTCTAGTTTCCAAAATGGTGTCACTTGTGGGGGGTTTCCACTGTTTAGGCACATCAGGGGCTCTCCAAACGCGACATGGCGTCCAATCTCAATTCCAGCCAATTCTACATTGAAAAAGTAAAACGGCACTCCTTCTCTTCCAAGCTCTGCGGTGCGCCCAAACAGTGGTTTACCCCCACATATTGGGTATCGACGTACTCAGGAGAAATTGCATAACAACTTTTGTGGTCTAATTTCTCCTGTTACCCTTGTGAAAATAAAAATTTGTGGGCAAAAAAATCATTTTTGTAGAAAAAATGCGATTTTTTTTTTTCAGGGCTCTATGTTATAAACTTCTGTGAAGCACATGGGGGTTCAAAGTGCTCACCACACATCTAGATAAGTTCCGTAAGGGGTCTAGTTTCCAAAATGGTGTCACTTGTGGGGGGTTTCCACTGTTTAGGCACATCAGGGGCTCTCCAAACGCGACATGGCGTCCGATCTCAATTCCAGCCAATTCTACATTGAAAAAGTAAAACGGCACTCCTTCTTTTCCAAGCTCTGCGGTGCGCCCAAACAGTGGTTTACCCTCACATATGGGGTATCGACAAATTCAGGAGAAATCGCACAACAACTTTTGTGGTCTAATTTCTCCTGTTACCCTTGTGAAAATAAGAATTTGTGGGCGAAAATATCATTTTTGTGTAAACAAAAGCGATTTTTTATTTTCACGGCTCTACGTTATAAACTTCTGTGAAGCACTTGGGTGTTCAAAGTGCTCACCACACATCTAGATAAGTTCCTTAAGGGGTCTAGTTTCCAAAATGGTGTCACTTGTGGGGGGTTTCCACTGTTTAGGCACATCAGGGGCTCTCCAAACGCGACATGGCGTCCAATCTCAATTCCAGCCAATTCTACATTGAAAAAGTAAAACGGCACTCCTTCTCTTCCAAGCTCTGCGGTGCGCCCAAACAGTGGTTTACCCCCACATATTGGGTATCGACGTACTCAGGAGAAATTGCATAACAACTGTTGTGGTCTAATTTCTCCTGTTACCCTTGTGAAAATAAAAATTTGTGGGCAAAAAGATCATTTTTGTAGAAAAAATGCGATTTTTTTTTCACGGCTGTACGTTATAAACTTCTGTGAAGCACATGGGGGTTCAAAGTGCTCACCACACATCTAGATAAGTTCCTTAAGGGGTCTAGTTTCCAAAATGGTGTCACTTGTGGGGGGTTTCCACTGTTTAGGCACATCAGGGGCTCTCCAAACGCGACATGGCGTCCAATCTCAATTCCAGCCAATTCTACATTGAAAAAGTAAAACGGCACTCCTTCTCTTCCAAGCTCTGCGGTGCGCCCAAACAGTGGTTTACCCCCACATATTGGGTATTGACGTACTCAGGAGAAATTGCATAACAACTTTTGTGGTCTAATTTCTCCTGTTACCCTTGTGAAAATAAAAATTTGTGGGCAAAAAGATCATTTTTGTAGAAAAAATGCGATTTTTTTTTCACGGCTCTACGTTATAAACTTCTGTGAAGCACATGGGGGTTCAAAGTGCTCACCACACATCTAGATAAGTTCCGTAAGGGGTCTAGTTTCCAAAATGGTGTCACTTGTGGGGGGTTTCCACTGTTTAGGCACATCAGGGGCTCTCCAAACGCGACATGGTGTCCAATCTCAATTCCAGCCAATTCTACATTGAAAAAGTAAAACGGCACTCCTTCTCTTCCAAGCTCTGCGGTGCGCCCAAACAGTGGTTTACCCCCACATATTGGGTATCGACGTACTCAGGAGAAATTGCATAACAACTTTTGTGGTCTAATTTCTCCTGTTACCCTTGTGAAAATAAAAATTTGTGGGCAAAAAATCATTTTTGTAGAAAAAATGCGATTTTTTTTTTCAGGGCTCTACGTTATAAACTTCTGTGAAGCACATGGGGGTTCAAAGTGCTCACCACACATCTAGATAAGTTCCTTAAGGGGTCTAGTTTCCAAAATGGTGTCACTTGTGGGGGGTTTCCACTGTTTAGGCACATCAGGGGCTCTCCAAACGCGACATGGCGTCCGATCTCAATTCCAGCCAATTCTACATTGAAAAAGTAAAACGGCACTCCTTCTCTTCCAAGCTCTGCGGTGCGCCCAAACAGTGGTTTACCCTCACATATGGGGTATCGACGTATTCAGGAGAAATCGCACAACAACTTTTGTGGTCTAATTTCTCCTGTTACCCTTGTGAAAATAAGAATTTGTGGGCGAAAAGATCATTTTTGTGTAAACAAAAGCGATTTTTTATTTTCACGGCTCTACGTTATAAACTTCTGTGAAGCACTTGGGGGTTCAAAGTGCTCACCACACATCTAGATAAGTTCCTTAAGGGGTCTAGTTTCCAAAATGGTGTCACTTGTGGGGGGTTTCCACTGTTTAGGCACATCAGGGGCTCTCCAAACGCGACATGGCGTCCAATCTCAATTCCAGCCAATTCTACATTGAAAAAGTAAAACGGCACTCCTTCTCTTCCAAGCTCTGCGGTGCGCCCAAACAGTGGTTTACCCCCACATATTGGGTATCGACGTACTCAGGAGAAATTGCATAACAACTGTTGTGGTCTAATTTCTCCTGTTACCCTTGTGAAAATAAAAATTTGTGGGCAAAAAATCATTTTTGTAGAAAAAATGCGATTTCTTTTTTCAGGGCTCTACGTTATAAACTTCTGTGAAGCACATGGGGGTTCAAAGTGCTCACCACACATCTAGATAAGTTCCTTAAGGGGTCTAGTTTCCAAAATGGTGTCACTTGTGGGGGGTTTCCACTGTTTAGGCACATCAGGGGCTCTCCAAACGCGACATGGCGTCCGATCTCAATTCCAGCCAATTCTACATTGAAAAAGTAAAACGGCACTCCTTCTCTTCCAAGCTCTGCGGTGCGCCCAAACAGTGGTTTACCCTCACATATGGGGTATCGACGTATTCAGGAGAAATCGCACAACAACTTTTGTGGTCTAATTTCTCCTGTTACCCTTGTGAAAATAAGAATTTGTGGGCGAAAAGATCATTTTTGTGTAAGCAAAAGCGATTTTTTATTTTCACGGCTCTACGTTATAAACTTCTGTGAAGCACTTGGGGGTTCAAAGTGCTCACCACACATCTAGATAAGTTCCTTAAGGGGTCTAGTTTCCAAAATGGTGTCACTTGTGGGGGGTTTCCACTGTTTAGGCACATCAGGGGCTCTCCAAACGCGACATGGCGTCCAATCTCAATTCCAGCCAATTCTACATTGAAAAAGTAAAACGGCACTCCTTCTCTTCCAAGCTCTGCGGTGCGCCCAAACAGTGATTTACCCCCACATATTGGGTATCGACGTACTCAGGAGAAATTGCATAACAACTTTTGTGGTCTAATTTCTCCTGTTACCCTTGTGAAAATAAAAATTTGTGGGCAAAAATATCATTTTTGTAGAAAAAATGCGATTTTTTTTTTTTCAGGGGTCTACGTTATAAACTTCTGTGAAGCACATGGGGGTTCAAAGTGCTCACCACACATCTAGATAAGTTCCTTAAGGGGTCTAGTTTCCAAAATGGTGTCACTTGTGGGGGGTTTCCACTGTTTAGGCACATCAGGGGCTCTCCAAACGCGACATGGCGTCCGATCTCAATTCCAGCCAATTCTACATTGAAAAAGTAAAACGGCACTCCTTCTCTTCCAAGCTCTGCGTTGCGCCCAAACAGTGGTTTACTGTCACATATGGGGTATCGACGTATTCAGGAGAAATCGCACAACAACTTTTGTGGTCTAATTTCTCCTGTTACCCTTGTGAAAATAAGAATTTGTGGGCGAAAAGATCATTTTTGTGTAAACAAAAGCGATTTTTTATTTTCACGGCTCTACGTTATAAACTTCTGTGAAGCACTTGGGGGTTCAAAGTGCTCACCACACATCTAGATAAGTTCCTTAAGGGGTCTAGTTTCCAAAATGGTGTCACTTGTGGGGGGTTTCCACTGTTTAGGTACATCAGGAGCTCTCTAAACGTGACATGGCGTCCGATCTCAATTCCAGCCAATTCTGCATTGAAAAAGTCAAACGGCGCTCCTTCACTTCTAAGTTCTGCGGTGCGTCCAAAAAGTGGTTTACCCCCACATATTGGGTATTGTTGTATTCAGGAGAAATTGCATAACAAAATTTATGGTTACATTTCTGTTTTTACACATGTGAAAATAAAAAAAATGGTTCTGAATTAAGATGTTTGCAAAAAAAAGTTAAATGTTCATTTTTTCCTTCCACATTGTTTCAGTTCCTGTGAAGCACGTAAAGGTTTAATAAACTTCTTGAATGTGGTTTTGAGAACCTTGAGGGGTGTAGTTTTTAGAATGGTATCACACTTCGTTATTTTCTATCATATAGACCCCTCAAAATGACTTCAAATGTGATGTGGTCCCTAAAAAAAATGGTGTTGTAAAAATGAGAAATTGCTGGTCAACTTTTAACCCTTATAACTCCCTAACAAAAAAATTGTGTTTCCAAAATTGTGCTGATGTAAAGTAGACATGTGGGAAATGTTATTTATTAACTATTTTTCGTGACATATCTCTCTGATTTAAGGGCATTAAAATACAAAGTTTGAAAATTGCAAAATTTTAAAAATTTTCGCCATATTTCCGTTTTTTTCATAAATAATTGCAAGTAATATCGAAGAAATGTTACCACTAACATGAAGTACAATATGTCACGAAAAAACAATCTCAGAATCAGCGGCATCCGTTGAAGCGTTCCAGAGTTATAACCTCATAAAGTGACAGTGGTCAGAATTGCAAAAATTGGCTCGGTCATTAAGTACCAAATTGGCTCTGTCACTAAGGGGTTAAATGAGGAAGTCCAGCAAAACTTGATCACACATGTGCCAGTACTTGTTAGTAGGAGCCCAATAATTCACAGATGATGCGTTGTGTAAATGCAGTCCTGGGAAAGAGAGGACGAGGGGAAAAGAGGGAGAGCGCTATCTAAGCGTAGCAGATGAGTAAATATTTCTGGATGAGATAAGCACAACTTGAATCTTGCTCACCTGATGTGGTTGTGCAAAGAGGCACAACACTGGGAAAAGTTTTTCAAACAAGGAATATACTTCCACAAGTGCGCAGCCCATTGCAGAAGTTCCAAAGGCGAGCGGTAGCTGAATGAAGAAAGGCAGACCACCGAGTAGTGAGCAGAAGAAGCAGGGAGTTCACCAGCAAACCGGCAGAAGCTCAGGAGCCAGCAGCAGAAAATACTCAGGCACCTTAGCACACATGACCCGGACTTAAATAATCAGGACAGACAGGAAGTTCCATGACAGGATGAGATCCAAGACTCCATCTTGGATTATTATTATTATTTATTGTTATAGCGCTATTTATTCCATGGCGCTTTACATGTAAGATTGCATGTGGATCAGGGCGAACAGGCACCAGGAAAGTCCAGAATCCTTACACATACACTGTTGTCATATGAGTATTAAACATTGATTTTTGATATTTTTGAATGGAACTTACTGTCTGCTATCTCTGAAATACAGTGATGCAGGGTCATTGAACAATGGATGTTTGCTTAATATGTTGAATGAATGACCATCATGTGGGTCCTGCCACTTGTTAACTTTCAAAACAGAGGAGTAAAAACTATGCAAATTGATTAAATAGTCAAACAATGTAAGTTAATCTCATCACCTCTTCATCTTGACCTCTGGATGCTGGCTTGAAGGAAAACAATTGTGAGCTATATAAGTGAGATATGCCTCTGTAACAGATCAACCAAAAGAGCCATTCGATCCAAAGATCCAAAAATGCTTTACAAAACCACAGCCAGTAACACTCTGCAAGACAGCTGCCAGAACATCATGGTTCCATCACGAGAGGCACAGATTTAACATTCTACATAATGCCAGCTTAGGGGACCACGGTCTCAGCTACAAGATTACAGTTCTGCTCCATTGACCATCACTGAACCTATGGATACGTTTGTCATTACCTCCTCTTTGTGCCTGCCACAGGTGGGGATTGTCGGCCCTGGAAGCTCTGAAGTTATAGCTGCACTTATCCTGGTGATTCAGTGGAAGGCTGAGACTCTGCAATTTTGCACTATCTTGGGTATTTTGGGACTGTTCTATGTGTAATTGTCTGTCTTGTGGTTCAGTAAAATATTAGCTTTCTGTTTTACACTCACCCTGTGCTGTCTGAGTATTATTACTCTCATGGTAAATGGAGAGCGGGCGTTCGGTGGGATGAGCCCTTGTCCACGTGGTTTTGGCTAGCATACTAGAGCACCCGCTGACCCCCGAATCTTCACAGTAGATTTCTATATATCTATAGTATTAGTGGAACAACCATCAGTTTAAGGCTACGTTCACATTAGCGTCATGCGACGCTGCGTCGCCGACGCAATGCACGACGGATCGGAAACGCACGCAAAAACGCACCTTTTTTGACGCAAGCGTCGGACGGATGCGTCGTAAAACGCAGCGTTTTTTGTGCGTTTTTGTTGCGTTTTTACAAAAAACGCAGCGTTTTACGACGCATGCGTTGTCAAACAATGATTATATCTTTACACACAATTTAGTGTCTAGACACTAGATAACACCACCAATGAATAGAAGAGGGTGGGTCTAGTGTCTAGACAATAGATAATGCCACCAATGGGTAGATGAGGGTGGGTATTAATGTAATAGTGGTATATATACCCCGGCATAGATTATTTCCAACCATACAGCATCAAGATGGATCGTCCCATGGAGAGTATCTACCTCAATTTTGAGCTGGAATTAGCCCTTGCTATTGCTTATGCTATTGCCTGTCATGAACAGAGGAAAAGAGACAAACTACGGAGAAGGAGTCGTCGGCGTTTTTGGCTACACCCTATAGTGGAAGTCCGAGAGAGTCGTGGAGCCTACCATTGTCTGTTTGGCGAATTAAATGAGAACCAGGAGAAATACTTTGAATACACCAGGATGTCACAAAACAGCTTCCGATATCTGCTGCGTCTGGTGGAAGGAACCATTGCCAGGCAGGACACGCAGCTCCGTAAATCGATTTCCCCCGAGGAACGTCTGCTGGTGACTCTACGGTACGTAATGCAATGTGAAGGATTTATATGTTCTTGCCATTTTTTCAAGTAACTAACGTGTTTTGGTTTTGTGGGGTGGGGGATTGTAATTAAGAATGAAAAATTCTTTCATAACAATTTCATTAATTTCATTTATTTATTTTTCTTCTTGTCAGTTTCCTTGCTACTGGAGAGACCTTGAGATCACTGCATTTCCAGTTTCGGATTGGAGTCTCCACACTGTCTGGTATTATTGCCGACTAGTGTTGAGCGATACCGTCCGATACTTGAAAGTATCGGTATCGGATAGTATCGGCCGATACCCGAAAAATATCGGATATCGCCGATACCGATATCCGATACCAATACAAGTCAATGGGACATCAAGTATCGGAAGGTATTCTCATGGTTCCCAGGGTCTGAAGGAGAGGAAACTCTCCTTCATGCCCTGGGATCCATAGGGATATGTAAAATAAAGAATTAAAATAAAAAATATTGATATGCTCACCTCTCTGGCGGCCCCTGGACTTCACACTGCTAACCGGGAGGCTTCTTTGTTTAAAAAGCGCGCCTTTCGGACCTGTGAATGACGTCCCGGCTTCTGATTGGTCGCGTGCCGCCCATGTGACCGGCACGCGACCAATCAGAGGCCGCGACGTCATTCGCAGGTCCTCAATTCCTAGAATTAGCAGTTTTGTGAATGAGAACATGGGCGGCACGCGGCCAATCAGAAGCCGCGACGTCATTCTCATTCACAATTTAATTCTTTATTTTCCACATCCCTATTGATTCGATACCGATACCCGATATCACAAAAATATCGGATCTCGGTATCGGAATTCCGATACCGCAAATATCGGCCGATACCCGATACTTGCGGTATCGGAATGCTCAACACTATTGCCGACACATGCCGCGCATTGTGGGACAACCTCCGGGAGGAATTTTTACCTATCCCAACACCAGAATTATGGCAGGCCAATGCCCAAAAATTCGAACAAGTGTGTTCTTTCCCTAACTGTATTGGAGCCGTGGATGGGAAGCACAAGCCTTCAAGAAGTGGATCTCTGTTTTTTAATTATAAAAAATACTTTTCCACCGTGCTGATGGCAATTGCAGGTGCGGACTGCAGGTTTCTCGCTGTGGACATTGGAGCGTTTGGCCGTGCAAATGATTCACGGACATTTAAGGAGTCTGATATGGGCCGAAGATTGTACGATAACAATTTTAATTTCCCCCATCCACGACCTCTTCCCAACACCGAAGGCCCGGCCCTGCCATTTGTTGTTGTTGGGGATGAGGCTTTTCAAATGAGTGGCAACCTACTTAAACCGTACTCCAGTCGGGGGTTGGACCGCACCAAAAGTATATTTAATTATAGACTGTCCAGGGCCAGAAGAACTGTGGAGTGCGCCTTTGGAATCCTTGTCTCCAAATGGCGTATCTTAGGATCCGCTATAAATTTGAAAATTGAGACAGTGGATGAGGTGGTGAAGGCGTGTGTGGTTCTCCACAATTTTATTATTGATAAAGAGAGAGTCAACGTGGAACTCGATGAACCCATACCAAATCCATTGCCTGATTATCAAGATCATCCTCTGCGGACAACTGTGGAGATTGCTCATATGAGGGACCAATTTGCTGCATACTTTGTTTCAGATGTTGGCCGTGTTTCATGGCAAGATCAAATGGTTTAATTCATCTTGTTATTATGATGTCATGTAAACACTGTGGAGTCCATGTCATTTAACCATCCTATGTAAGGTTATTGTTATAATGTCCCCTGATTTTCTAATGCGATGTGTTTTGAAATAAAGTTCTTGTGCCTTTCCGTTTTCACAAAAAAAATCTCCCATATGTTTTTCCATAGTAATCAAATTGTAAAATCCAATATTATGTAAAGTAATGTGTGTCCCACAAAATTTATGTGAGCACCAGTACACAAATGGACTGTGACAAAACAAAAAAATATTTCAGCCGTGTGTTCCATAGTTTTGACCTATAACATAATCGGCTCCCACCTTGTCAACCATTTTTAATCCTGCAGACTATTTGCATATGGAACCTGGCTTGACAAGGAGGGAGACGATCATGTATGCAAAACTCTACAGAGTTAACACTATTGCACTCAGGATGCTGGAATACGTCCAGAGTCAAATAGTGGCGACACTGTGAACATTGCTACCACCTCACCTGACCAATAATCTTAAGGTACATTAATAAAACTATTATCCAACGATACCGACCAGTGATACGACCGGAATCGTGACCGTTGTTTAGTCGTCGCGTGGTTGCTGGAGAGCTGTCACACAGACAGCTCTCCAGCGACCAAAAAAGAGCAAGTCCCCGTGTAATCTGGGTAATGTTATGAAGCGCATGGCCGCACTCACGATGTTTTCCCTGTTTACCATTGTAAATGTAATATAAAAAAATAAAAAAAACCTTTAATTCCGGTGTGTGACACGTCCATCGCCGTCAGCTTTCCGTACTGTGCCAGCCCTAAAGCAAAGCACAGCGTTTAAGTCAACGGTGTGCTCTGCTTTACGGGCGGGAAACACTGTCAGTGACTGCGGAAAGATGACGGCGAGGGACGTGGTTGACACCTTTATTTTTTTGGGGGGGTATTGTTCACTTATTTGAGTGTTTAAAACACTGCGCTAGTAACCCAATATTCCCTTGTTTAAAACAAAGACATTGCTGGATCGGTGTCAAACACGCCGATCCAACAATGACAGCGTGTGATCAGTTACCCCAAGAAATTACTAATCATTCGCTGACACCAAAAATCTCACAGCAGGGGCCTAATCGTTGTACGATTTCAGAAAAGATAACGTTGGTTACACACAAAAACCAACTATATCGTTACTGAAATCGTTGTGTGATGGTACATTTTAAACTTGACATATTGAGCAATGCTGTTTGTGTTTGTAACATCTCATAGTACAATGAACGACAGCCCTATAAAAAAATGAAAAAAAAATTTTATAAAATATTGTCAGACATTGCACATCAGTTGTTACAAAGACAAGATTTGTGTATACGGCGCACGGTGTGATTTGGTGCAAACTTTATTTGAGACAATAAAAAATAATTTTTTTAAAAAAAAATAACAATTTTATTAGGGACACAAAAAAAAAGAAATGGGAAATGTTAGGAGGTATCGATATCAGCAATTAAGGGGAATTGATATCCCCCACTTTTGGGGGGTGTTGAGGAGACCGAGGAGGAGGACGAGGGGGAGGAAGCAGCATAGTCTATGACACTAGACGGGATGCCGACATCAATCCAACCAGTTGACGGTGGCGAACCTGCCAAAGCAGGAGGTAAGGGAGGAGGAGGGACGACCAGTGTCCTTGGCTGGCTACTCCGGCTCCGGGTAGACCCAGGCTGTGTACTCGGTGTACTCCTTGTAGACCCAGGCTGGGTACTGGGTGTACTCCGTGTAGACCCAGGCTGGGTACTTGGAGTGCTCCGGGTCGACCCAGGCTGTGTAGTGGTGGTTGTTTTGGGAGCAGCCATAGCCAAGGTTGTAGTGCTTGTCGTCGTCGTCTTCTTCTTTTTTTTCCTCCTCTCTCCCTCTGGGTGTGGATCGGCTTCCCGTCTGTGTGCCCTTGAAGGCCTGGCATGATCATAACTTTGGGGCTCTGTTCTGTGGTGGCGGTGGCGGTGGCCCTCGGCACGCGGAGCTCTGTGGTGGTGCTCTGCAGCAGGAGTCGGAGTCATGGCAGCCAGCGATGGTACTGCGGGCACATTTGTCGCTGACTGCATGACCCGAGCCTGCTGCAGAGCAGTGACATATGCATTGTTGCAGCCCTGCATGACCGAAATCTGGAGTTCCGGCGTAAGATGTTCAACCATGCCCTTGTGAATAGCACTAAAAAAATGTTTGGCCGGCCTCGAGAGCTCCGATTCGATGTTTTCAAGACGCCGGTCGATATTGGACATTTTATCGCACAGCGCCTTGAAACCATTCTGAAATACGGTGCTCAAATGTAAAAATTTGGGCATGACCGCCCTGTCCGAGGCCCGCTGACGCTGTCGGGAAGACCCGAAGGAAGGAGCGCCAGAGGCCTCGGCCAGGGGAACATCTGATGGACCGGCTGCCGGTTCGCCAGATTGTGGTGGTGCAGACCTGCTCTCGCTGTGGGATGGCTGCGACAGTTCAGATGGCGCTTCACAAAGGACCGCTCCAGAGGGTCGGACAGTCTCGCGGGTGCTGCTGTGTGTTCTGTGAAAACATAAGGAAACCATTAGTATACTAAATATAACATTTCACATGCGTCATTAATTAACTTTACCGCCGGTATCCATTGCCGCCGTTAATATTAACCTATTTTTAATATTGACACTGCATATGCACCATCAATATAAAAAAAAAATGCATTTATTTAATTCAAAATAGTCACCCATGGTTGCGGTTTGTAACGCCAGACAATTATGCTTACGTTGGAACTGCCATGACGTCACGGTCATGTGACCGAGACGTCATCACAGGTCCTGCAAGCTGAGCAACCATGGGAACATAACCTGCCTTGCAGTAGAAGGTATGCCGTGTCTATTATATTTTAATTTTTTGTGTATAAAAAAACTGGGATACACCTGGATGGGCACTATACTACTCCACTATGAAATATTGCCTGGGCATGGCCAATCTACTATCTTTCTGTGTTCTGTATACTTCTGATTTCAGGGAAATAACTAGTAAGTCAAGCTCACCATTGTAGTAATCCCAGAAGGGAGCCGCTGTGTCAAGTGTGAGAAGACCAGAAATGAATAAAAAATTCGAGGTCAACGAGGCGTGAAAAGTAAAAACTAAATACTTTATTCACTTCAATCAGAAGCAGAGGATGAAACATCTGCACAATACAATAAAAACACTATCTACGCGTTTCAGGTCTGATGTTCCCTGTCACCTGAAACGCGTAGATAGTGTCTATTGTATTGTGCTGATGTTTCATCCTCTGCTTATGATTGAAGAGGATAAAAGTATGTATTTTTTACTTTTCATGCCTCGGTGAGCTTGCCTTTTTTTCTTCATTTCTATACTTTGTACTTGCCAAAATAAATGGCTGTGCAATAAGTTACGTGGCTGGAATATAGTAGGTGAATATGCATGTTGTAAAAACTAGGTGTGTGCATAGGTACTATACTTACTCTCTGCTTTCAAGGACCGGTCGCAAGAACTGCAATATACGGTTGTATTTGTACACCGAGGTCCTTGAAGCTGCAGCACCACTACGGGTCTGTCCCTCCTTTTTCAGGCCCCTCCTGAAACGGTCCTTCATGGAGCGCCATCTGGTCTTCAATTGTTTAACTGTGTATAAATTAAAAAAATAAAAAAAGTTTTAGAGAATATATTGAAAACGATTACGCAACCGTGTGCAATCCCAATAGAAGACATCACAGACGGTTGTGTAATCCTGGCATGATGGGTCACAGCAGCATTTTGGAAATACTTACGAAAACTAGCTTTGCCCTTGGGGGGAGCGCTGTCGAAGCCATCCCACAGCGATTGTGCCACCTCTATCCACAAACGGTGCAATATGCCCTGGTCCGCGTGCCGGGGGTCACGGCTGTCCCACAACGGGCCCCGTTCTTCTATGGATGCCACCATCATATCGATATCCAGTGGGTCATCCAGGGCCCATTGTGAAACCTAGAATAAATGGAAAATATTAATGTTTGCAAGATAAAAAAATGTTGTCCCTACCTCCTCCACCGCCACCTACCACACACACCACCACCCCCTCCCACCACCCCCCATACCCGCAAAAACAAAAAAATTAACGAAAAAAAAAAGGAATAGGTTTGAAATAAAAACTTACTCTCCGTCCTGCAACCACAGCTTGGCCCCGTGGTCTCTGCTCCTGCTCCCTCTGTTCCTCCTGGTTCTCCTCCTCACTTGAAGAAGCCTGCAAAATAGTTTACCAAAAAGTTGAGTGACCCATCTACAAATGACAGCGAATATAGTAAGCAATAGTAGATCATGTACTCACCGGACTCCTCAGCGGTGGGGTGTTGCTGGAATCGCTGGCCATAATGCAATTCTGATTCTGAAAAAAAGAACAAAATAACATTGATCCTATGCTCCTATGCACAATCCAGCAATATAAAAAAAAAAAAAAACATTTTCATTTCAACCACAAAGAACATTGCACTCCAACTGAACTAACGCTGAGCAAACAACACTGCCACATTGATTAAAAGAAACAATGGCAGAGACAACCCAATGCCAGAGTAAACAAAAGCCTAAAGATAAGAAAACTAATCTACAACAGACCCTATGTAGTAATCCCAAAAGAGAGTTTTTTTTTTTTTTTAAAGTACAGTATGCATGGAGCAACCCAAAAAACACAATAGATTTTTGAAAGGAAAAAATTAACAACACCCAAAAATTAAGGGCAGAAACGGCAATAACACACCATACTTTACAATAAAACCGACAGGGACGGATACAATAAAAGGCCATACAACGCCATACATCGCAACCAGAAACATACAACAATGTCTTTACACAACCACAGTGCTGAACATAATACACAACTTTCAATATAAATTATTACATTTAATAAAAGGGCGCAGAATCATTCTATACTACCATACTTTACAATAAAACCGACAGGGACGGATACAATAAAAGGCCATACAACGCCATACATCGCAACCAGAAGCATACAACAATGTCTTTACACAACCACAGTGCTGAACATAATACACAACTTGCAATATAAATAAAAGGGCGCAGAATCATTCTATACTACCATACTTTACAAGAAAACCGACAGGGCCGGAGACTATTAAATGCCATCATATAACGCAAGAATAAAACATCACAACTGAATACAAAACACACCACCAAACCAAAAAATGGAAAAGAAAAATCTATCCTGGAAAGAACAATAATCAAGGCCGCAGACAATGAAACGCCATCCTATACAACGCCATACATCACAACCAGACTAAAAATACAAAAATATCTTTAACCCCTTTACCCCCAAGGGTGGTTTGCACGTCAATGACCAGGCCAATTTTTACAATTCTGACCACTGTCCCTTTATGAGGTTATAACTCCGAAACGCTTCAACGGATCCCGGTGATTCTGACATTGTTTTCTCGTGACATATTGTACTTCATGATAGTGGTAAAATTTCTTTGATAGTACCTGCGTTTATTTGTGAAAAAAACGGAAATTTGGCGAAAATTTTGAAAATTTCGCAATTTTCAAACTTTGAATTTTTATGCAATTAAATCACAGAGATATGTCACACAAAATACTTAATAAGTAACATTTCCCACATGTCTCCTTTACATCAGCATAATTTTGGAACCAATTTTTTTTTTTGTTAGGGAGTTATAAGGGTTAAAAGTTGACCAGCAATTTCTCATTTTTACAACACCATTTTTTTTTAGGGACCACGTCTCATTTGAAGTCATTTTGAGGGGTCTATATGATAGAAAATGCCCAAGTGTGACACCATTCTAAAAACTGCACCCCTCAAGGTGCTCAAAACCACATTCAAGAAGTTTATTAACCCTTCAGGTGTTTAATAGGAATTATTGGAATGTTTAAATAAAAATGAACATTTAACTTTTTTACACAAAAAATTTACTTCAGCTCCAATTTGTTTTATTTTACCAAGGGTAACAGGAGAAAATGGACCCCAAAAGTTGTTGTCCAATTTGTCCTGAGTACGGTGATACCCCATATGTGGCAGTAAACCACTGTTTGGGCGCATGGGAGAGCTCGGAAGGGAAGGAGCGCCGTTTGACTTTTCAATGCAAAATTGACAGGAATTGAGATGGGACGCCATGTTGCGTTTGGAGAGCCACTGATGTGCCTAAATATTGAAACCCCCCACAAGTGACACCATTTTGGAAAGTAGACCCCCAAAGGAACTTATCTGGATGTGTGGTGAGCACTTTGACCCACCAAGGGCTTCACAGAAGTTTATAATGCAGAGCCATAAAAATAAAACAAAATTTTTTTCCCACAAAAATTATTTTTTAGCCCCCAGTTTTGTATTTTCCCTAGGGTAACAGGAGAAATTGGACCCCAAAAGTTGTTGTCCAATTTGTCCTGAGTACGCTGATACCCCATATGTGGGGGGGAACCACCGTTTGGGCGCATGGGAGGGCTCGGAAGGGAAGGAGCGCCATTTGGAATGCAGACTTAGATGGAATGGTCTGCAGGCGTCACATTGCGTTTGCAGAGCCCCTAATGTACCTAAACAGTAGAAACCCCCCACAAGTGACACCATTTTGGAAAGTAGACCCCCTAAGGAACTCATCTTGATGTGTTGTGAGAGCTTTGAACCCCCAAGTATTTCACTACAGTTTATAATGCAGAGCCATGCAAATAAAAAATATTTTTTTTTCCACAAAAATTATATTTTAGCCCCCAGTTTTGTATTTTTCCAAGGTTAGCAGGAGAAATTGGACCCTAAATGTTGTCCAATTTGTCCTGAGTACGCTGATACCCAATATGTGGGGGGGAACCACCGTTTGGGCGCATGGGAGGGCTCGGAAGAGAAGGAGCATCATTTGGAATGCAGACTTAGATGGATTGGTCTGCAGGCGTCACATTGCGTTTGCAGAGCCCCTAATGTACCTAAACAGTAGAAACCCCCCACAAGTGACCCCATATTGGAAACTAGACCCCTCAATGAACTTATCTAGATGTGTTGTGAGAACTTTGAACCCCCAAGTGTTTCACTATAGTTTATAACGCAGAGCCGTGAAAATAAAAAATCTTTTTGTTTTCCCACAAAAATTATTTTTTAGCCCCCAGTTTTGTGTTTTCCCAAGGGTAACAGGAGAAATTGGTCCACAAAAGTTGTTGTCCAATTTGTCCTGAGTACGCTGATACCCCATATGTGAGGGTAAACCCCTGTTTGGGCACACAGGAGAGCTCGGAAGGGAAGGAGCACTGTTTTACTTTTTCAACGCAGAATTGGCTGGAATTGAGATCGGACGCCATGTCGTGTTTGGAGAGCCCCTGATGTGCCGAAACAGTGGAAACCCCCCAATTATAACTGAAACCCTAATCTAAACACACCCCTAACCCTAATTCCAACGGTAACCCTAACCACACCTCTAACCCTGACACACCCCTAACCCTAATCCCAACCCTATTCCCAACTGTAAATGTAATCTAAACCCTAACCCTAACTTTAGCCCCAACCCTAACTGTAGCCCCAACCCTAACCCTAACCCTAGCCCTAACCCTAGCCCTAACCCTAACCCTAACCCTAGCCCTAACCCTAACCCTAGCCCTAACCCTAGCCCTAGCCCTAACCCTAGCCCTAACCCTAACCCTAACCCTAGCCCTAACCCTAGCCCTAGCCCTAACCCTAGCCCTAGCCCTAACCCTAGCCCTAACCCTAGCCCTAGCCCTAACCCTAGCCCTAACCCTAGCCCTAACCCTAGCCCTAGCCCTAATGGGAAAATGGAAATAAATACATTTTTTTTTATTTTTCCCTAACTAAGGGGGTGATGAAGGGGGGTTTGATTTACTTTTATAGCGAGTTTTTTAGCGGATTTTTATGATTGGCAGCCGTCACACACTGAAAGACCCTTTTTATTGCAAAAAATATTTTTTGCGTTACCACATTTTGAGAGCTATAATTTTTCCATATTTGAGTCCACAGAGTCATGTGAGATCTTGTTTTTTGCGGGACGAGTTGACGTTTTTATTGAAAACATTTTTGGGCACGTGACATTTTTTGATCGCTTTTTATTCCGATTTTTGTGAGGAAGAATGACCAAAAGCCAGCTATTCATGAATTTCTATTGGGGGAGGCGTTTATACCGTTCCGCGTTTGGTAAAATTGATAAATCAGTTTTATTCTTCGGGTCAGTACGATTACAGCAATACCTCATTTATATCATTTTTTTATGGTTTGGCGCTTTTATACGATAAAAACTATTTTACAGAAAAAATAATTATTTTTGCATCGATTTATTCTCAGGACTATAACTTTTTTATTTTTTTGCTGATGATGCTGTATGGCGGCTCGTTTTTTGCGGGACAATATGACGCTTTCATCGGTACCATGGTTATTTATATCTGTCCTTTTGATCGTGTGTTATTCCACTTTTTGTTCGGCGGTATGATAATAAAGCGTTGTTTTTTGCCTCTTTTTTTTTTTTTTCTTACGGTGTTTACTGAAGGGGTTAACTAGTGGGACAGTTTTATAGGTCGGGTCGTTACGGACGCGGCGATACTAAATATGTGTACTTTTATTGGGTTTTTTTTTTTATTTAGATGAAGAAATGTATTTATGGGAATAATATATATATTTTTTTTTCATTATTTTGGAATATTTTTTTTTTTTTTTTTCACACATTTGGAAAATTTTTTTTTTACTTTTTTACTTTGTCCCAGGGGGGGACATCACAGATCAGTGATCTGACAGTTTGCATAGCACTCTGTCAGATCACTGATCTGACATGCAGCGCTGCAGCCTTCACAGTGCCTGCTCTGAGCAGGCTCTGTGAAGCCACCTCCCTCCCTGCAGGACCCGGATCCGCGGCCATCTTGGATCCGGGGCTGGAGGGAGCAGGGAGGGAGGTGAGACCCTTGCAGCAACGCGATCACATCGCGTTGCTCCAGGGGTCTCAGGGAAGCCCGCAGGGAGCCCCCTCCCTGCGCGGTGCTTCCCTGCACCGCCGGCACATCGCGATCATCTTGGATCGCGGTGTGCCAGGGGTTAATGTGCCGGGGGCGAACCGTGACCGCTCCTGGCACATAGTGCCGGATGTCAGCTGCGATAAGCAGCTGACACCCGGCCGCGATCGGCCGCGCTCCCCCCGTGAGCGCGGCCGATCGGCTATGACGTACTATCCCGTCCAGGGTCAGATAAGCCCAGGGCACCTCGACGGGATAGTACGTCTAAGGTCACAGAGGGGTTAAACAACCACAGTGCAGAATATAATACACAACTTGCAAAAACAATTTTAAAAAACATGTAGAAAATGCACAGAATCATTCTATACTTACATCTCTGAACAGCGGATGTATAAAAGTAGAAGTCGTCTGGTGTGATGTCTTGCCTCTAGATGCTGCAGCAGAAGTGACAAACAATCCAACATTTTCTTTATATATGGGGGATGTTTTTATCACTGTTTGCACTGTCTAGACACTGTCTAGACACTTTTTTGTTTAATTTTATCTAACGACGCATGCGTCGCACAACGCACACACGACGCACACACGCGACGCAAGTGCGTTGTCAATAGGTTTCAATGGGAAATTGTAACGCAATGACGACGCACGAGCGACGCAAGTGCGACGCGTGCGTTTTTTTGACGCTACAAAAATGCAACATGTAGCGTCTCCGACGCCACCCAGGTGCGGTGAAACGACGCATGCGTCGTGCGTTTTACCGAAAATGCACGACAACGCAACGCATGCGTCCCCAATGATAAAGATAGGGGCGCATGACGCATGCGTTGTCGTGCGTCGACGATGCAGCGTCGCATGACGCTAATGTGAACGTAGCCTAATGTATGCTTTCCATCCTAGCCATGATAAGTCTTGTTTAGGGATAATTCTAACATCTTTTTTAATTGTTTTTCTTCTTTAATTTATCATAATCAGTCTTTAGTATATTTTTAGAATATATTGTCAAACTCAAACCAAGATATATAATAAGACTATTCTTTCACTGAAATTAATAAAGTGGTTTTAGTGCACTAAAGTCTATTTTTTCATGCTTAAATTAAGCACTCACTGATATTAAGACTAGCAAAAGAAACAAGTCTGAAGGTCTCAAATACTTTTATAGTCTCAAGAAACGACTGTGGTGGATTTTTAAGAATGAGGATAACGTCATGTGTGAATAGACTTATTTATTGATGTGTATCAACTAACTGAAAACCTGTAATGACAGGGTCAGATCTTTTAGTTTCTGCAAGAGGTAAAACCATGTCTGCAAAATCAGATTCTGGTTTGGCTTTTATCCTAATTCATGTGGCAAGGCTTCGTAAAGGGTCAATATTCACTTCCAATAGGTGACACTAGAGTTCAAGTCTTCTTCTCTGAAGAGGCAATCTGCATATTTCATCTCCCACAGGAGCATTGAATGGCTTATAAGCCTCCTTACATTGGCATACCAGGCATGTCACTCTCCACAAGAAAAAGAGAATTGTTACCCCTCAAACATACAGCCAACCTAGATCTTAAGATCTTATTGTTTGCACCGATGAGGGGCAGCACCCTGTAAAACTGTGTCTGCAAACTGAGATTTTGGTTTGGCATTTATTTTAAGTCTTATAGCAAGGCTCGTTAAAGGGTCGATATTGACTTTTAGGATTTCTACTTCCAAAAGGTGACACTAGAGTTCAAGTCCTCTTCTATGAAGAGTAGTGATGAGCAAGTATGCTCACCATTGTCGATACTTAATCGAGCATCGGGGTGCTCGGGTCCGCTCATTACTTGATCGAATATCGTGGGTGCTTAAGTCCCATTTCCCTTGCCCCGTATGTTTCACGGCTGTTAGACAGCCAATAAATATACAGGGATTGCCTGCCATACACGATAATGCCATAGCCATGTTGACTTCTGGTATTACTGTGATTGGCTGGCTGCATCGCATCATTGAGTCTTATTTAAGACTCGGTGACGCGATGCTCAGCTCACTCTCCTCTGGAAGCAGTTTAGGGAGAATTGACATACAGGCAGTGTTTAATTAATTACAACTGCAGTGCTTGTATACTGCTGCTTCACCATTAAAACAAAAGTCCTTTTCAGGGCTACATATCGTATTTTTCGCTTTATAAGACATACCTGATTTTAAGACGCACCTAAGTTTTAGAGCAGGAAAATAAGAAAAAAAATATTTTGAGCCAAATAGTGTGCTAAAACATTTAATCAAATACTGTGTACATGAGAATATTCTTAAGGACTACCAACCCTCTCATCTGTAGGAATACACCCACGTAATGTTTACATGAATGAATTCTGAAAGATGAGGGAGGTGGTAGTTATATTTGCAATAAACACTTTGGCCACTACATTACAGTCCCTCCCTGGAGTGTTTATATTAAATATAACTACAATCACCATCATTCTTCAGAATACACTAGTATTGTATGTTGAAAGTAAAGTCTATGGGGGCTGCTGACTGATTCATTCTGGTGTGACATTATGGGTAAGGACTTGGATTAGTTGATAGACTTTACTCTCAACATATTCATTGGTGTGCTAATTGGGATTTTTTCTCCCTATTATAAATGTCTCTTTGACAATTGAATTTATCTTACACTTTGAGGTAACAACATGCTCTATGTTGAGTTGATGTGAAATGCAAAAGCACTAGCAGTTTATGATTTCCATTTTGCACTAATATAGTAGTAATTTTTCCCAGGGTTCATTCCCCATATCCACCATACTTTTTTTTTTACAGATGAGTTGGTATCCCTGCTCTCACTGAACCCTTCAGATTACCTTGTCCTCACACACATAATGTATATGTTTATATACCTATGTCTATATGTGTTTCTTGAATAAAACTTTAATTTTTTAAATGGACCATTACTCCGTTTTTTGGTGTTTTTGATTAGTATTTATGAAGTGTCCATAATACATTAGGCCTAATAACCTATAGGTATAGGGCCCTTACTTTGATGGCCTGTATAACTATGATATCTGTTCTAGTATTATTGTTTCACATGCCCAGATAAGGTAGAAAAAGGTTAAAATTCCATTTACCAGGGTGTGTCATTTTATTTCCCACCCTACTACGTCATCTACTGTAGTGATAGGTGGCGAGGAAATACGGTGAGAGATGGCCCAGCTATTAAGGAGTGAAGGCATTTTTTATTCCTCTTTTTAATTTTGCCTTATACTGTAAACAAGACATTATACAGTTTTCTAACATGTTTTCCCAATTTATTTTGCGGGAACGCTCAGTCTACTGTGCAGAATTTCCCCATAGACTTGCATTAGATGCAGTAAATCTGCAATTTAAATAAAAGCACATGCATAATGTTATCTAAAATGTTGCCATGCAGGTCCGATGTAGTTCATATTCCTCTTGCATCTATGAATAGCAGTAAAGTTCCTGCTATTCAAAGGCGTCTGGTAGTGACTACGATGCTCATTAGAGCCGCCGAGTCTCACTGTAGCGACGATGATGATGAGCATTGACGTCACTAATCAGCGCCTGTGAAAAACAGTCGCTGGGTAGTGACTCCACCCACCACTGCCCCCTCCAGTGCACCCTCATCTCTGTTATTCAATTGTTCAACAATAATAAACTACTGTCCTGATAGGGAGATAACAAGGCAAAAGGGATGCAGGCTAAATAGTATAACGGCAGGCTAAACAGTATAAGGCTAAGTAACTTAGCAGTCCTTTTGTCAGACTCCACTCGTAGTTCCGCTGTCTGTTGCTCTCTGAAGATCTGTCTGGTGAAGGAATATTGGCAGAGGCTGGCACATCGTCTTCAGGCGTCCTCGCCCAACACACTGTCTCGCTTCTGGAGGCAGCAGGCAGTCACTGGTTTTGCCCACTGAACCCCTAGTCCATCTAACTGCAGAGCAAACGAGTGAAGCTCTCTGCAGTATTCCACTCTGCACATTTCTCTATACTCCTTCTAAATCTATCTTCTGCTTTCAACACTGTCGACCATTTACTCCTACTACAGTTCCTTTCTGTCCTTGGTATCACAGGCTCTGCCCTCTTCTGGATCTCCTCATATCTCTCTAACTGCACATTAAGAGTCTCCCACTTCCACACTATCTCTTTATCTCATTCTCTTTCTGTCGGAGTCCCTCAAGGCTCTGTCTTAGGACCCCTACTCTTCTCCATCTATAATTTTGGCTTAGGACAATTGGTAAGGTCCCATAGCTTCAAATACCATCTATATGCTGATGACACTCAGATCTACCTCTCTGGCCAAGAAGTCAACTCTCTGCTTACCAGAATTCCGGAGTGTCTATAAGCCATGTAAATATTTTTATAATTTATCCTTTCCTCATCCCTCAATCTACTAAAATAATAGTGCATGCCCTCATAATCTTCCACCTCAACTACTGCAAAATCCTCCTCTGCGGCCTTCCTGCTCACACTGCCGCACCTCTCCAGTCTGTCCTTAACTATACTGCACGACTAATCCACCCCTCTCTTCACTACCCCTCTGCTTCTCTCTCTCCAAATCCCTTTATTGGCTCCCAGTTTGTCAACATATCAACTTCAAACTGCTAGCACTGACCTCCAAAGCTGTCCATAATCTCCGACATATATCTTTGAACTAATCTCCCAATATTTCCCCACATGTAATCTCTGCTCCTCCGAAAACCTCCTTCTCTCCTCACTCATACATTCCTCAGTCAATAGCCTCCAAAACGTCTCCCCCATCCTCTGAAATTCTGCTGTGCTTTGGTTTCACTTTCTCTCTGGTAAAACGTCCTTCAAACTTCCTGTTATGCTGTATTAAGAAGCTGATGCATGTACCTCATGTTCTGTGAAGATAAAAGTTGAATTACCCCATATAATCTACTCTCACAAGTTTCTTCTGCGACCAACCTATGCAACATAAACATCATTAACAGAAATAAACATTTTAAATAGATCACTCAGTTTGTAATGACTCTATAAAATATATGAGTTTCAGTTTTTGCACTGAAGGACTGAAATAAATTAACTTTTTGATGATATTCTAATTTTGTGAGAAGCACCTGTATGTACAATGCATTAATAGGCAATTTTGAATTTATGTTCAAAATAAGTACACATATTATTTGATATTCTAACTTGTAGTGAGGATATCAAACAATTTGTAACCTTAAAAATAGCCTTGTGCTTCACTTTTATTCTTCCGTGAACAGGAATGTCAAATAAACTGGACAGAAAACAATTTACAATGAAGTCTAGAGGTTTACTTGCTTGTTATCAAGAGCTGTAAACAAACTGGGATTATGCTATGAAACACATTGTTATTCAGATGGTAAAAAAGAAATCCATTTATTTAAAACTTTATGAGTATTGTAGTCAGAAATACTGTAGATATAAAGACAAGAAATAACGTCACTTGAATCATGGTGGTGAAACCTCTGATTTTTTTTTCTACAAGCATATAGCCTGTGTCAATTTTGGTCTAGATACGGACAGCGATACGCAGATTAGATGCAGGGCCACTAACTTGTTCTTGACAGCCTCATAGGCATGTATGAGCATGTATATTCCAGTCCAGGAGACCCATGACTAGTCAGTGCATCACAGTCCATATATGGACCATCACACAATGATGTCTAAATTCAGCTAAAATCTGATTGTGGTATCTTATTGCAGTGCTGAAACACATTCAAAATAGGAATTTTAGTCTTAGTTTGTGAATAATAATACAAATATTTGACAATATAGGAAGACAATATAGGAAGGTGCAGTACTTGTAGAGTCAGTGCTATTGTGGAATTGATTGATCTATAAGAGACTAAAGTAACAGCACCATAGTGCAGTATTTTTATTATTTCTTGACTCACTGCAACCAAGGAGGCAGATTAATACACCTCTCTTATAATTTTGCTACAAAAAAAATTCTGAAACCAAGGCTTGTGTGTCACAGAAATTGTGCCTTTTGGCTTGTGATACGCAAAGGCCATAACTTTTTTTTATAAGAAAAATCTCCACAATTCAGAAATTTAAACACAAATGTCTACCTCACAAAGTGTAAGTGCTGTAAAAACTGTACACATATTTCTTGCACACGCCCTTGTGATCTGTTTGCAGGTGTTTCCATTCAGAACATGAGCCTTTTTTTGTCCCATTCTCTTTCGTCAATGCCCGTGGGTGTTATTATCAATTTTTTTTTTTAATCTTTAAAAGAAAGGATTTTAATTTATGAATACCTGCTTTAACAGTCCAATTTAGCAATTATACACCCCACAACCATACTGCATGCTGTTACCACAGTTCATACAAGGGGTGGGATAATTAAAAAAAGGAAAACCAAAATAAAATGCAAGAAAATTGTTCAGATTCTCTATAATATTTTTACTAAGCCAATCAAAACAAGTGCAAGTGCTAGAACAATATTGCTGGTTGCTGATGCAACTTTTCATTTGTGTGCCAAAGTAGAGACATCATTTTAAAGGTAACAAATTTTGTTTAAGGTGGGAGAGAATTTTAACAAAAGTATCTATGAAATCAAAACATAAAAGGTTAGTTTTTCACATAACTATTTTACAAGTGCAATTTGCAAGCATATGTGCCACAAAAATACTGCAGGTTTCAAGCTGCTGGAATTCATCTCTGCATATGTTGGAGCATCTGCATGAGTAACATAAAGACGTGACGGACTATATCATGCAACAGCTAAACTGAAGCATCGGTAACTTTGAGATCCACCACTGACAACTAATGAGGGATGAGTGTCACTTACTGAAGCTCCTCAAAGAGGCAACAAAAATTGTTAGTAGGGATAACTGTGGAATGATTGATGCAATCTGCATCATCTTTATCCTAGAAAAGACACTCACCACAATGCAAGAGGTGGTGCACGAAGAACAACAACTTGCGTTTATTCATCAGCCAGTACACAACAGAGCAGATCAGTGGTGAAGGAACGACACTGGATATTAGGAGGATAAGTACTGATTATAGTATTTTAACACCATGCTGGCCAACAGAGGCCAGAATTCAACTAGAGGAAAACATTTTATTAACAGATAAGTGGGGCCCAATAGCTTAGGTAGTGGGGACAAGTAAGTCCTTTCATTAGGCGCCTCCACACACTTAAGACTTGGTATAGGAGGAAACTAAAACTTTTGATTTTACTAGTTTGAATACTGAATCTTTCCTTAACTACAAAGAAGTATACATAATAAATACCTGTGCTCCAAGTCAATATGCACTTGTAAGACACCAATATAAAATTAATTACCTGTTAGATGTATAAAGGGCTGTCTAGCACTGTATGCTGAATGTGGATCAGATGGATATACAGTACAGACCAAAAGTTTGGACACACCTTCTCATTTAAAGATTTTTCTGTATTTTCATGACTATGAAAATTGTAAATTCACACTGAAGGCATCAAAACTATGAATTAACACATGTGGAACTATATACTTAACAAAAAATTGTGAAACACTATATTCTAGGTTCTTCAAAGTAGCCACCTTTTGCTTTGATGACTGCTTTGCACACTCTTGGCATTCTCTTGATGAGCTTCAAGAGGTATTCACCGGTAATGGTCTTCCAACAATCTTGAAGGAGTTCCCAGAGATGCTTAGCACTTGTTGGCCTTTTTGCCTTCACTATGCGGTCCAGCTCACCCCAAATCATCTCGATTGGGTTCAGGTCTGGTGACTGTGGAGGCCAGGTCATCTAGCGTAGCACCCCATGACTCTCCTTCTTGGTCAAATAGCCCTTACACAGCCTGGAGGTGTGTTTGGGGTCATTGTCCTGTTGAAAAATAAATGATGGTCCAACTAAATGCAAACCGGATGGAATAGCATGCTGCTGCAAGATGCTGTGGTAGCCTTGCTGGTTCAGTATGCCTTCAATTTTGAATAAATCCCCAACAGTGTCACCAGCAAAGCACCCCCACACCATCACACCTCCTCCTCAATGCTTCACGGTGGGAACCAGGCATGTAGAGTCCATCCGTTCACCTTTTCTGCGTAGCACAAAGACACTGTGGTTGGAACCAAAGATCTCAAATTTAGACTCATGAGACCAAAGCACAGATTTTCACTGGTCTAATGTCCATCCCTTGTGTTGTTTAGCCCAAACAAGTCTCTTCTGCTTGTTGTCTGTCCTTAGCAGTGGTTTCCTAGCAGCTATTTTACCGTGAAGGCCTGCTTCACAAAGTCTCCTTTTAATAGTTGTTGTATTCATGTGTCTGCTGCTAGAACTCTGTGTGGCATTGACCTGGTCTCTAATCTGAGCTGCTGTTAACCTGCGATTTCTGAGGCTGGTGACTTGGATAAACTTATCCTCAGAAGCAGAGGTGACTCTTGGTCTTCCTTTCCTGTGGTGGTCCTCATGTGAGCCAGTTTCTTTGTAGCGCTTGATGTTTTTTGCAACTGCACTTGGGGACACTTTCAAAGTTTTCCCAATTTTTCAGACTGACTGACCTTCATTTCTTAAAGTAATGATGGCCACTCGTTTTTCTTTACTTAGCTGCTTTTTTCTTGCCATAATACAAATTCTAACAGTCTATTCAGTAGGACTATCAGCTGTGTATCCACCAGTCTTCTGCTCAACACAACTGATGGTCCCAACCCCATATATAAGGCAAGAAGTCCCACTTATTAAACCTGACAGGGCACACCTTTCAAGTGAAAACCATTTCCGGTGACTACCTGTTGAAGCTCATCAAGAGAATGCCAAGAGTGTGCAAAGCAGTCATCAAAGCAAAAGGTGGCTACTTTGAAGAACCTAGAATATAGTGTTTCACACTTTTTTGTTAAGTATATAATTCCACATGTGTGAATTCATAGTTTTGATGCCTTCAGTGTGAATTTACAATTTTCATAGTCTTGAAAATACAGAAAAATCTTTAAATGAGAAGGTGTGTTCAAACTTTGGTCTGTACTGTATGCTGACTCAAACTAGAGTGAGAGGGAAAAGTATTTACAAAAACTAACCAAAAGCTATGCGGTAACTAGGGGATACTGGGGTAAGAATAAATTTATGTGTGTATAAGCCGTGACGTGCTTTCACTGGCCAATATTAGAGGACTTAAATAACAAAAGTGTAATAAAATCCATTGTTATTCCAAAAACGCGTTGGTTATTGGCTCCAACCGCACTCTGTACTGCATACAGGGGCACCACGTGACCGGGCGAGTCACGTCACCCTAGCGTCATGCAGGCCTGCAAGCTGCTGCTGCTCAGCACAGCAAAGCACTACGAGTGCTACATTCTCTACTGAACGAGTGCCTGTCACCGGCCGAGACAGCGCGCTCAGGACTTTTTTGCAAGCAGACCACTAAGGAAAAAGGACACCTTCACCGGAAACAGTGTGTACCTTCAACACAGGTACTGATCTTTTTAATACCAGAAGTCCTGCCGTTTTTATTTTCATTCAGGAGGCACGTCCCTCACTAAGTTTTATTACACTTTTATTACACTTTTGTTATTTAAGTCCTCTAATATTGGCCCATGATAGCAAGTCACGGCTTATACACACATATATTTATTCTCACCCCAGTATCCCCTAGTTACCGCATAGCTTTTGGTTAGTTGGTGTATACACTAATTACCCCTTTTCCCTCTCACTCTGGTTTGAGTCAGCATATACCCATCTGATCCAACTTCAGCATACAGCGCTAGACAGCCATTTATACATCTAACAGGTAATTAATTTTATATTGGTGTCTTACAAGTGCATATTGACTTGGAGCGCAGGTATTATATTATATATAATTCTTTGTAGCTTTATTACTTCCCTATGTGGTTTGGGATTATACTTGCAGCTGACTCTATGCACCTACATTAGCGCCGCTACAAAATATACATGTCTTTCCTTACTACGTCACTTAACCATAACTACACCAATGTACCAGATAGAGAATCAAATATTTTCTTAATTTAAAATTTCAGATTTTCTTTGGCAATTACTGAAGGAGGCAGAACTTTTACCAACGAATTAGGAAATACATTTGGAATTCTGAAGGTGGAATGAAGCTATAAATAAAGAGCTACAAACTTTTCAATGGTTTCATAAGTGATTTTTTATGTGGGCTCTAACTTATAAGATGGTACCTTAAGTTTGATGTCACTCGTTGACAACCACACTTCATCACCAACTTTTGAAAGTAGATCCAACAGTTTGTATTTGATCTATAGAGGTCTTACTTAACCTTTTTTTCAGATTCTCCTGTTCTTGAAATCTCATGACTTTCAACCAATCCACAAACCTGCTTGCCACTGGAATATCAGAGTCAGTTATAGAAAAATAACCAAAATTACAGAAGAAAACCTCTGAGATTTTGATGAACTCTTGGTATTAGTTATAATTAGCAAATTCTGCAATAGGGAGTTAAGCTACTCAATCAGACTGATGATCAGAAGTCTAAAATGTATCACTCAAGAGACTGACAACTACTGAGGTTGTCGTTGGTTTTTGAATATTTAGCTGAGAAAAAGGAAACTTACTATCAATTCTGGTATAAAAATCCTTCCAAACTATCTTACAACATTTTTTTCCCACCCGCAATGTATAACTCATACATACTGTACGTTCCTGGAATTTGTCTGTAAATGCGCTGCACAAGTGGTCTAGTGGAAGCCATGCTCTTTCTATAGTTAACAGCTTAGTAGAAGCTACTACAAGAACAAATGTCTTCAGCTGAGAAAACTCATCATCTGTGCCGGTGTCAAAATTTTTAAATTTGAAAGTTTTGTAAAACCCTGAACTGCTTCAGGTTTCTAGCAGAAATGTTAGAAATGAGCAAAATTCAGTAAATATAAAGGTATTTGGCTGTAACCATTCTTTAATGGTGAAAACCTTTTGCCGACATGCTGAAGCAAAAAGATATCTCCCTGCATAGAAAATACACTTTTTTCCAAAGATAATTTTTTTAATGACATTTTGTAATATAGTTTGTACATGACTGACATAAATGATGTAATTAGGATAAAAATCTAGTTGCCATCTAAGTCAGGGGTGTCAAACTGCATTCCTCGAGGGCCGCAAACCATGCGTGTTTTCAAGATTTCCTTAGGTTTGCACAAGGTGCTGGAATCATTATGTGTGTAGGTGATTAAATTATCACCTGTGCAGTACAAGGAAATCCTGAAAACATGACCTGTTTGCAGCCCTTGAGGATTGCAGTTTGACACCCCTGATCTAAGTAAACATCTACATTTTGACAAAAGATATTTCTAAAAATATTGTTCATAAAAATGGGAAAGAAAGCAATGGCTGGAACAGATTATGGAATGGGCGATTTTCACTTATTTCCTTCTCTTATACATTCCCTTAAAATCTACCTTGGTGAACCAACATTCACTAAATAACTGATTGTAGAGATCATGGATGAGTGCTAATTGGTATTTATTTCTTAGAATAATTGTTTTCAGTCCAGGGTAACAAAAAGCCTTCCCCCACTGGGGAAATAGAAGGTATAATGAACCCTTTATGAACACTGCCTGCTATATAATCTTTAATAGCCTGACTTTCTGGAGAAAAAAGTAAATATATCAACCTTTGAGGAAATGTTAGTTAAGTTCCAAGTCAATGTAGGCAATCATAGGCTGTATTTGGTGGGAATTTTTTCAGACTCAGCTAAAGAAAACATTTAAGATATCCCTTTAGCAACATGAAAAAAGAGAATTAGGGTATGTGCACACGTTGCGGTTTTTACTGCGGATCTGCAGTGTTTTTGACGCTGCGGATCCGCAGCAGTTTTCTATGCGGTGTACAGTACCATGTTAACCTATGGAAAACAAAAACCGCTGTGCACATGCTGCGGAAAAAAACGCACGGAAATGCTGCGGTTTATTTTCCGCAGCATGTCAATTCTTTGTGCGGAATCCGCAGCGGTTTAACACCCACTCCATATTAAAAAACCGTAGGTGTAAAACCGCAGTAGAATCCGCACAAAAACTGCAGAAAATCCGCGATAAATTCGCAGGAAAAATGCAGTGATTTTGCACTGCGGATTTATCAAAATCAGTGTGGAAAAATCCGCACATCAGGACGCAGCGTGGGCACATACCCTTAGAAACAGCACCAGCAAAATGTCAGGGCGCCAAGCTTCCCAGCCAGAGACCATACCTCCAGTATATGAATGAGAAAAACGGAAGCAACACACCAATTTAAAAGGTGAAAAAGTTGTGCAATGTTTCGGTTCTTAACCTCTTTATCTCCAAGGGTGGTTTACACGTTAATAACCGGGCCAATTTTTACAATTCTGACCACTATTAATTTATGAGGTTGTAACTCTGTAATGCTTCAACGGATTCTGGTGATTCTGGCAAGGTTTTCTCGTGACATATTGTACTTCATAATAGTGGTAAAATTTATTTGATATTACTTGTGTTTATTTGTGAAAAAAATTGAAAATTTGGTGAAAATTTTGAAAATTTCCGCATTTTTCAACTTTGAATTTTCATTCCCTTAAATCACAGAGATATGCTACACAAAATACTTAATAAGTAACATTTCCAACATGTGTACTTCACTTCAGCACAATTTTGGAACCAACATTTTTTTTTGTTAGGGAGCTATAAGAGTTAAAAGTTGATCAGCGACTTCTCATTTTTACAACACCATTTTTTTAGGGATCACATCACATTTGAAGTCGCTTTGAGGGGTCTATATGATAGAAAATACCTATAAGTGACACCATTCTAAACTACACCCCTCAAGGTACTCCAAACCACATTTAAGAAGTTTATTAACTCTTCAGGTGCTTCACAGGAATTTTTGAAATGTTTAAAAAAAATGAACATTTAACTTTTTTTCACAACAAAATTAATCCAGATCCAATTTGTTTTATTTTACCAAGGGTAAAAGGAGAAATTGGACCCCAAACGTTGTTATACAATTTGTTCTGAGTACACCGATACCCCTATGTGGGGGTAAACCACTGTTTGGGCGCATGGCAGAGCTCAGAAGGGAATGAGCGCCATTTGACTTTTCAATGCAAAATTGGTTGGAATTCAGATAGGACGCCGTGCTGTGTTTGGAGAGCCCCTGATGTGCCTAAACAGCGGAAATCCCCACAAGTGACACCATATTGGAAAGTAGACCACCTAAGGAACTTATCTAGATGTGTGGTGAGCACTTTAAACCCCCAAGTGCTTCACAGAAGTTTATAACGTAGAGCCGTAGAAATAAAAATCATATTTTTTTCACAAAAATGATCTTTTCGACACCAATTTTTTTTATTTTCCCAAAGGGTAACAGGAGAAATTGAACCCTAAAAGATGTTGTGCAATTTGTCCTGAGTACGCTGATACCCCATATGTGGGGGTAATCCACTGTTTGGGCGCATAGCAGAGCTTGGAAGGGAAAGCACCGTTTGACATTTTCAATGCAGAATTGGCTTGAATTGAGATCAGATGCCATGTCACTTTGATAGAATGGTCTGCGGGCCTCACGTTGCGTTTGCAGAGCCCCTGATGTACCTAAACAGTGGAAAACCCCCAAAGTGACCCCATGTTGGAAACTAGACCACCTAAGGAACATATCTAGATGTGTGGTGTGCACTTTAAACCCCCAATTCTTTTATTAAAGTTTATAATGTAGAGCCGTGAAAATTAAAAAAACATTTTTTTCCACAAAAATGATCTTTTAGCCCCAATTTTGTATTTTCCCAAGGGTATCCAGAGAAATTGGACCCACAAGTTGTTGTCCAATTTGTCCTGAGTTTGCTGTTACCCCATAGGTGGGAGAAAACTATTGTTTGGGCACACGTTTGGACTCGGAATGGAAGAAGTGGCGTTTTGCAATGCAGACTTTGATGGAATGGGCTGTGGGCGTCACGTTGCGCTTGCAGAGCCCCTGATGTACCTAAACAGTAGAAACCCCCCACCAGTGACCCCATATTGGAAACTAAACACCCAAAAAACTTATCTAGATATGTTGTGAGAATTTTGAACCCTCAAGTGTTTCACTAAACTTTATAACGCAGAGCCGTGAAAATAAAAAAAATGTTTTTTTCCACAAAAATGATTTTTTAGCCCCCAGTTTTGTATTTTCCCAAGGGTAACAGGTGAAGTTGAACCCCAAAAGTTGTTGTCCAATTTGTACTAAGTATGCTGATACCCCATATGTGGGGGTTAAAGCTGTTTGGGCGCACGGCAGAGCTCAGAAGGGAAGGAGCACCGTTTTACTTTTTCAGCACAGAATTAGATGGAGTTGAGATCGGAAGTCATGTTGTGTTTGCAGAGTCCCTGATATCCCTAAATAGTGGAAACTCCCCAATTCTAACTCCAATCCTAACCCCAGCACACCCCTAACCCCATCACACCCCTATCCCTAATCCCAACCCTAATCATAACCCTAACCACACCCCTAACCCGAACACACCCATAACCCTAATCCCAACCGCAACACACACCTAACCCTAATCTCGACCAAAACCATAACCCTAACCATACCCTTAACCCTGACACACCCCTAACCCAACCATAAACATAATCCAGACCCTAACCCCAACTTTAGCCCCACCCCTAACCCTAAAACCCTAGCCCCAACCCTAATCCTAACTTTAGCCCCAACCCTAGCCCTAACTTTAGCCCCAACCCTAACTTTAGCCAAAACCCTAAACCTAACTTTAGACCCAACCCTATCCCTAACCCTAATAGGAAAATGGACATAAATACATTTTTTTTTAAATTACTTTTCCCTAACAAAGGGGATTATAAAGGGGGGGTTGATTTACTATTTATAGCGGGTTTTATAGAGTGTTTTTATTTGGCAGCTGTCACACACTAAGGCTATGTGCACACGATTTTTGTGTGGATTTTTCCGCTCAGTTTTTAAACTGCGGATTACCTGCGGATTATCAACGGATTTCCAGCATTTTTTGTGCGGATTTCACCTGCGTTTTACCACCTGCTGTTTCCTATACATGAACAGGTGTAAAACGCTGCGGAATCCGCACAAAGAAATTACATGCTGCAGAAAATACAGCGCAGCATTTCTGCACGGTATTTTCCACAGTATATGCACTGCAGATTTTGTTTTCCATAGGTTTACATGGTACTGTAAACCGGATGGAAAACTGCTGCGAATCTGCAGTGTTAAATCCGCTGCGGATCGGCAGGCAAATCCGCAAAGTGTGCACATACCCTTTAAGACGCTTTTTATTGCAAAAAATAGTTTTTGCATCACCACAGTTTGAGAGTTATAATTTTTCCATATTTTGGTCCACAGTGTCATGTGAGGTCTTGTTTTCTGCAGGACGAATTGACATTTTTATTGGTACTATTTTCGGGCACATGACTTTTTTATCGCTTTTTATTCCGATTTTTGTTAGGCAGAATGAACCAGCAATTCATGAAATTCTTTTGGGAGGGGGGGGTTTACATCATTCTGCGTTTGGCAAAATTGATAAAGTAGTTTTATTCTTTGGGTCAGTACGATTACAGTGATAGCTCATTTATATCATTTTTTTATGTTTTGGTGCTTTTATACAATAAAAACTCATATAAATAATTATTTTTGCATCGTTTTATTCTGAGGGCTATAACTTTTTAAATTTTTTGTTGATGATGCTGTATGGCAGCTCCTTTTTAGAGGACAAGATGACGTTTTCAGCGGTACCATGTATATTTATATCTGTCTTTTTGTTCGCGTGTTATTTTACTTTTTGTTTGGTGGTATGATGATAAAACATTGTTTTTCATTTTTATTTTTTACGGTGTTCACTGAAGGGATTAACTAGTGGGACAGTTTTATAGGTTGGGTCGTTACAGACGTGACGATACTAAATGTGTGTACTTTTACTGTTTTTTATTTACATAAAGAAATGTATTTATTGGAACAATATTTATTTATTTATTTTCTTTATTTAGGATTTTTTTAAAATATTTTTACGCAGTGTAATATATATTTTTTTAACTTTTTTGCATTGTTCCAGGGTGCGACATTGCTATATAGTGTCAGATTGCTTGATCTGACACTTTGCACGGCACTGTGTCAGATCAGCGATCTGACAGGCAGTGCAAGGAGACTTGCCGGAGCTTGCTCTCAGAGAGAAGAACGGAGGAGGCCCTCGGAACAACGCAATCACATCGCATTGTTCTGAGGATCTCAGGGAAGCATGCAGGGAGCCCCCTATGCCGCCGGAATGCTGTGATCTTGTTTGATCGCAGTGTTTCGGGGGTTAGAGTGCCGGGAGTGTGGCCACGATTGGTAGCACTCCACCCGTGAGCGCAGCTGATCGCGTTGGACGTGCTATTCCATTCATGGGAATTAGGGTCCAGGTCACATTGACGGAATAGTACATCCAATGGTAGAAAGGGGTTAATGAGAACCTTCCTGAAGCCTTTAACTACATGGACACAAAAATAAAAAATACAATAAACATTTTAAGAGTCTCAGAATTCCCAAGCACAAAATCACCTTGGTGCAAATCAGAAACAGTTGAGCTTACAGAACTATGGCATTCCCAGAACCGCCACAAATAAGGATTCAAGTGCATAAAAAATACACTCATAGTATAAGGAAGAAACAAGCAGAGAAACTTGAGCAGTAGCATCACATACCGCTCTCTGGGCAAAAGGTGTGTTTTCAATAGCATTAACCTTAAGAGATTGAGGCAATTTTAATTATAGTAAATTAAAATCTTTTTACCACTTAAGCATCAATGAAGCCAGCTGCAATCTCCCAATCATTTTTACTGAGTGGAATATGTGGGAACAAGGAATAGATTCTGAAATAGATAAAAGTTCTTGTCTGCATTCCCACACAAGTCAATCGAAACAGACAGGAATATAGCTAATTCCAATGGCATGGAAGTACAATATTGAACCAACAACTCTGTAAGAAACCAGAGGGACTGGTCATTCCTTTAGGAGTCAGTAGCCCACTGATGACATTCTGCTCAATGTTCTTCAGCAGTGCATCTTCCATGAACTAAATTTTGCTTTCTGTAACTGCATCACGATTAGTGTATATGGTATAGAAGTGCAAATAGTTTGAAAAATGTGTCTATTGGGGGAAGTTTTGGAAAAAGGGAGAGATCCCAAAGTTGAAGGAAATAATGAAGCTCACTCTTTAAGATGGAGAACAGGTAGTCAAGGGATAGAGTCTAAAGTATAGTCTGCAACTTTTCAAGTTACAAGAGATCATATTCTGATTCACTTTATGATTAACAAATGTGTTGAGGAAAGTGTCATCACAGATATTATCTGCGGTTATGTGAGCTCAAAAGCATGCTCTAGCACATATAGTGCTCAGAGAGTTATCAGGCTATTCCAGAGTCAGGTTTTACGAGCGGTCATAAGAGATGGGTGGGAATGACTGCTCACGTATCCCTATCTCAGGGGCATGGTTTGACAGATAAAATCAGGACCGAGTGTCTCATTCAGTGTTTGAAGCTGGAGGAAATGTGTGGATCTCCTGTGTGTTGGTCTATGCTATGACCTAAAGAACCCCCCGAGGAAGCCGTGGGCGAAACGCGCGTAGGGGTGCGTGCTGGCATCTATGGATGGAGTAAGGGGTAAGAATATAACATGGGACTAGTTCCCCTATACGGATATTGATATTACTTTGGGGTCACTGGACCATGGGGTATTTCCACTTTACCTAGTAATATGATGTCTAGCCTTATGGGTGCTTGGAGATGTAGGAAGTACTAGTAGATTACACTTACTCCGTTTGGCATCCATTTGATGTAATGTTTACCACCTACTCCCCCTCTCTATATCCATGATGCAACATTGGTTTTAGGGCACCTTTTCTCAATACTCAAATTGACTCTGTATATTACAATTCTGTTTATGTATCTGGAGTTATGTTGTGTAATTTATAGTTTTTTTTGGATTGTATTAATAAATATATATTTTTTATAAAACTAGTTATGAGTTAAAATACTTCATTTTTCTTGGTTTCGACCTAAAGAACCTGACACTATCCTGAGCGGGCGGACCCGTTATATGTTGTATGGACTTTTTACTTTGTGTTTTCCCTTTATGCCGGAAAAGGCAGCTCTTTTGTTTGCTATCCCAAGCGGTTTATGAAGTTTTAAATAAACCTGCCTGGACTTTTCAGGAATACCACTTCCTGTGCCTACCAGAACTGCAGCTGAGTGAGTACAAACCTCTACAATACACACACACATATATATATATATATATATATATATATATATATATATATATATATATATACACAGTTAGGTCCATATATATTTGGACAGAGACAACATTTTTCTAATTTTGGTTGTAGACATTACCACAATGAATTTTAAACAAAACAATTCAGATGCAGTTGAAGTTCAGACTTTCAGCTTTCATTTGAGGGTTTCCACATTGCAATTGGATGAAGGGTTTAGGAGTTTCAGCTTCTTAACATGTGCCACCCTGTTTTTAAAGGGATCAAAAGTTATTGGACAATTGACTCCAAGGCTATTTCATGGACAGGTGTGGGCAATCCCTTCGTTATGTCATTCTCAATTAAGCAGATAAAAGGCCTGGAGTTAATTTGAGGTGGTGGTGCTTGCATTTGGAAGGTTTTGCTGTGAAGTAAACATGCGGTCAAAGGAGCTCTCCATGCAGGTGAAACAAGCCATCCTTAAACTGCGAAAACAGAAAAAATCCATCCAAGAAATTGCTGCAATATTAGGAGTGGCCAAATCTACAATTTTGTACATCCTGAAAAAGAAAGAAAGCACTGGTGAACTCATCAATGCAAAAAGACCTGGGCACCCACGGAAGACAACAGTGATGGATGATCGCAGAATAATCTCCATGGTGAAGAGAAACCCCTTCACAACAGATAACCAATTGAACAACACTCTCCAGGAGGTAGGCATATCAATATCCAAATCTACCATAAAGAAAAGACTGCATGAAAGTAAATACAGAGGGTTCACCGCACGGTGCAAGCCACTCATAAGCATCAAGAATAAAAAGACTAGACTGGACTTTGCTAAAAAACATCTAAAAAAGCCAGCACAGTTCTGGAATAACATTCTTTGGACAGATGAAACCAAGATCAACCTCAACCAGAATGATGGAAAGAGAAAAGTATGGCAAAGGCATGGTACAGCTCATGATCCAAAGAATACCACATCATCTGTAAAACACGGCGGAGACAGTGTGATGGCTTGGGCATGCATGGCTGCCAGTGGCACTGGGTCACTAGTGTTTATTGATGATGTGACACAGGACAGAAGCAGCCAAATGAATTCTGAGGTATTCAGAGACATACTGTGTGCTCAGATCCAGCCAAATGCAGCAAACCGATTGGTCGTCGTTTCATATTACAGATGGACCATGACCCAAAACATAAAGCCAAAGCAATCCAGGAGTTTATTAAAGCAAAGAAGTGGAATATTCTTGAATGGCCAAGTCAGTCACCTGATCTCAACCCAATTAAGCATGCATTTCACTTGTTAAAGACTAAACTTAAGACAGAAAGGCCCACAAACAAACAGCAACTGAAAACCACCGCAGTAAAGGCCTGGCAGAGCATCAAAAAGGAGGAAACACAGCGTCTGGTGATGTCCATGAGTTCAAGACTTCAGGCAGTCATTGCAAACAAAGGTTTTTCAACCAAGTACTAGAAATTAACCTTTTATTTAAAATTATTGAATCTGTCCAATTACTTTTGGTCCTTTTAAAAACAGGGTGGCACATGTTAAGGAGCTGAAACTCTTAAACCCTTCATCCAATTGTAATGTGGATGCCCTCAAATGAAAGCTGAAAGTCTGAACTTCATCTGCATCTGAATTGTTTTGTTTAAAATTCATTGTGGTAATGTCCATTACCAAAATTAGAAAAATGTTGTCTCTGTCCAAATATATATGGACCTAACTGTATATATATATATATATATATATATGCATATAAATATATATATATATATATATATATACAGTGGGGCAAAAAAGTATTTAGTCAGTCAGCAATAGTGCAAGTTCCACCACTTAAAAAGATGAGAGGCGTCTGTAATTTACATCATAGGTAGACCTCAACTATGGGAGACAAACTGAGAAAAAAAAATCCAGAAAATCACATTGTCTGTTTTTTTAACATTGTATTTGCATATTATGGTGGAAAATAAGTATTTGGTCAGAAACAAACAATCAAGATTTCTGGCTCTCACAGACCTCTAACTTCTTCTTTAAGAGTCTCCTCTTTCCTCCACTCATTACCTGTAGTAATGGCACCTGTTTAAACTTGTTATCAGTATAAAAAGACACCTGTGCACACCCTCAAACAGTCTGACTCCAAACTCCACTATGGTGAAGACCAAAGAGCTGTCAAAGGACACCAGAAACAAAATTGTAGCCCTGCACCAGGCTGGGAAGACTGAATCTGCAATAACCAACCAGCTTGGAGTGAAGAAATCAACAGTGGGAGCAATAATTAGAAAATGGAACTTGTCATGTTTGGAGGAAAAAGAATACTGAGTTGCATCCATCAAACACCATACCTACTGTAAAGCATGGTGGTGGAAACATCATGCTTTGGGGCTGTTTCTCTGCAAAGGGGCCAGGATGACTGATCCGGGTACATGAAAGAATGAATGGGGCCATGTATCGTGAGATTTTGAGTGCAAACCTCCTTCCATCAGCAAGGGCATTGAAGATGAAACGTGGCTGGGTCTTTCAACATGACAATGATCCAAAGCACACCGCCAGGGCAACGAAGGAGTGGCTTCATAAGAAGCATTTCAAGGTCCTGGAGTGGCCTAGCCAGTCTCCAGATCTCAACCCTATAGAAAACCTTTGGAGGGAGTTGAAAGTCCGTGTTGCCAAGCGAAAAGCCAAAAACATCACTGCTCTAGAGGAGATCTGCATGGAGGAATGGGCCAACATACCAACAACAGTGTGTGGCAACCTTGTGAAGACTTACAGAAAACGTTTGACCTCTGTCATTGCCAACAAAGGATATATTACAAAGTATTGAGATGAAATTTTGTTTCTGACCAAATACTTATTTTCCACCATAATATGCAAATACAATGTTAAAAAAACAGACAATGTGATTTTCTGGATTTTTTTTTCTCAGTTTGTCTCCCATAGTTGAGGTCTACCTATGATGTAAATTACAGACGCCTCTCATCTTTTTAAGTGGTGGAACTTGCACTATTGCTGACTGACTAAATACTTTTTTGCCCCACTGTATATACATACATATAGCAGTAAGAAAAAAGGAACAGCACAATTACTTATCTTCGGGTGCAAGGCCCCCAGGCAACCTGTTCACTGATTGCTCCAAATGCACACAAATTCAAAAATGAAGGCAGCACTCCATATCCTTGGTGAAAAAAACATGCAGGATTTATTCAACCCACATGTCTGGGCAATTTTTCGACTCTGAATGAGCCTTTCTCAAGCAGTGGGTGTTACAAAAGAGTGTGCATTTATAGGTATCTTAATAATCCTTAATTACAGCCAATTACATTAAACTTTCATAAAGTGCATTACATCATATTACAATACATTAAAGTGCATTATTTCATATTCCCATTCCATATAGTTCACATATTCACTGTAAGTGCAAAAGTGCCAAAGTGCTCCGTGCTCTTAATAAAATACAATAGTTATAAACCATTCTTATTACTTAGTTACGGTCTTGCCCATCATCCAATTTCATATTTTATTCTATCTTACCCCATGGACTACATGTGTATTCATGGAGGACGCCATTCACGCTGCACAGCGTTCCAAGAGCACAGAGCACTTTTGCACTTACAGTGAATATGTGAACTATATGTGTAATATGATGTAATGCATATGTTACAGTGGCATTACTTTCTTCACGGGGAGAGTGATGTCAGGCTTGGAAGCGATGAAGGATTCTTCTTATCAGGTAATCACAAGCATACGACATGTTCACTCTTCAGGCCAGAAGGGGGAGCTCTGATCCACCTTATGGGTGGCTTCCCTATACAGTATATATATATATATTCTGGTTTGGTGGGAAAGTCAGCCAGTCTGTCAGAGAGACAGAGGAGAGAGCAGTCAGACAGTGAAGGACTGAAGGGGCCGTGGAGCCAGAAGTGCTGCAGCTCCTGGAGAAAGAGAACACAGAGAGAAGAAAACATTGTCGTGAGCATGTAGGAGAGCGAGGCAAATGAGAGGAAAGAACTGGGGAGGATAATTGTGACTGAGCTACCTCCCTGCAGAGCGCAGACTCTGGTAGCCAGAAGACCAAGGTTGTGTCGGACTCTAGGAGGAACAGCAGAAACCGTCAGGTGGATTACACATCACCTGTCTGCCCTAATACCCAGGAGACACAGTGGCACATAGAGCCCAGGTTGTGATAGAGACCCTGTCATACAAGTTTGTGTCCCACCTTTAATGAGGACAGAGAGAACTGTGAGGACCTTGATAGAAGCCATAGGCAGCAAGGGACTACACCACCGCGCTAGTAGGAAAGCTTTTAACTCCACCTGGTAAATGGGACTCTGAATTCGCTTCCAAGCCGGCCAGACCCTGCCTGTACCTATGTGTTGTGAATTCTGTGGCTGAATTCACTCCTGTGGTCACAAGTGGTACTGCAGCTTCTGAGCTTCCTCCCTCAGGTGTTCTGGTGAGCTCATTAACTGCTTCATTACTTAACTCCGCCTGATGCTGCTATCCTTGCTCCTTGCCAATGTTTCAGTGTTGGATCTGAGCTTCTCCTGATTGTTCCTGTGACCTGCTGCTCTGTATAGCTAAGTGCCTTTTGCTTTTTTGTTGCTTTTTTTCTGTCCAGCTTGTCTTTTGTTTTGCTGGAAGCTCTGAGACGCAAAGGGTGTACCGCCGTGCCGTTAGTTCAGCACGGTGGGTTTTTTTTTGCCCCCTTTGCGTGGTTTTGCTTTAGGGTTTTTTGTAGACTGCAAAGTTTGCTTTACTGTCCTCGCTCTGTCCTAGAATATCGGGCCCCACTTTGCTGAATCTATTTCATCCCTACGTTTTGTCTTTTCATCTTACTCACAGTCATTATATGTGGGGGGCTGCCTTTTCCTTTGGGGAATTTCTCTGGGGCAAGTCAGGCCTATTTTTCTATCTTCAGGCTAGCTAGTTTCTTAGGCTGTGCCGAGTTGCCTAGGTAGTTGTTAGGCGCAATCCACAGCCGCTTTTAGTTGTGTTTAGGATAGGATCAGGTGTGCAGTCTACAGAGTTTCCACGTCTCAGAGCTCGTTCTTGTATTTTTGGGTATTTGTCAGATCACTGTGTGCGCTCTGATCGCTAAGCACACTGTGTTGCTGGATTGCCTTCATAACACCTGTCATTAGCAAACATAACAGTACAAGGAGCCTAACTAATGATTCTCAATAGAGGGAAAGAAAAAGTTCTGACATCATTTTTTTTTTTCTGCTCTGTGTTCATTTTTTTTTTCCCCTAGACATTTGGGTGATTCTGGACACAGGTGTGGACATGGATATTCAGGGTCTGTGCTCTTCAATGGATAATCTCGTTATAAATGTACAAAAAATTCAAGATACTATTGATCAGAAATCTATGTTAGAACCAAGAATTCCTATTCCTGATTTGTTTTTTGGAGATAGAACTAAGTTTCTAAGTTTCAAAAATAATTGTAAGCTATTTCTGGCCTTGAAACCTCATTCTTCTGGTAATCCTATTCAACAGGTTTTGATTATTATTTCTTTTTTGCGCGGCGACCCTCAAGACTGGGCATTTTCTCTTGCGCCAGGAGACCCTGCATTGAGTAGTGTCGATGCGTTTTTCCTGGCGCTCGGATTGCTGTACGATGAGCCTAATTCAGTGGATCAGGCTGAGAAAAATTTGCTGGCTTTGTGCCAGGGTCAGGATGATATAGAAGTATATTGTCAGAAATTTAGGAAATGGTCAGTACTCACTCAGTGGAATGAATCTGCGCTTGCAGCTTTGTTCAGAAAGGGTCTCTCTGAGGCTCTTAAGGATGTCATGGTGGGATTTCCTATGCCTGCTGGTTTGAATGAGTCTTTGTCTTTGGCCATTCAGATCGGTCGACGCTTGCGCGAGCGTAAATCTGTGCACCATTTGGCGGTACTGCCTGAGGTTAAACCTGAGCCTATGCAGTGCGATAGGACTATGACTAGAGTTGAACGGCAGGAATACAGACGTCTGAATGGTCTGTGTTTCTACTGTGGTGATTCCACTCATGCTATTTCTGATTGTCCTAAGCGCACTAAGCGGTCCGCTAGGTCTGCCGTCATTGGTACTGTACAGTCCAAATTCCTTCTGTCCATTACCTTGATATGCTCTTTGTCGTCGTTTTCTGTCATGGCATTTGTGGATTCGGGCGCTGCCCTGAATCTGATGGATTTGGATTATGCTAAACGTTGTGGGTTTTTCTTGGAGCCTTTGCGGTGTCCTATTCCATTGAGAGGAATTGATGCTACACCTTTGGCCAAGAATAAACCTCAATACTGGGCCCAGCTGACCATGTGCATGGCTCCTGCACATCAGGAAGTTATTCGCTTTCTGGTGTTGCATAATCTGCATGATGTGGTCGTGTTGGGGTTGCCATGGCTACAAACCCATAATCCAGTAATGGATTGGAATTCCATGTCGGTATCCAGCTGGGGTTGTCAGGGGGTACATGGTGATGTTCCATTTTTGTCGATTTCGTCATCCACCCCTTCTGAGGTCCCAGAGTTCTTGTCTGATTATCAGGATGTATTTGAAGAGCCCAAGTCCGATGCTCTACCTCCGCATAGGGATTGTGATTGTGCTATCAATTTGATTCCTGGTAGTAAATTCCCTAAAGGTCGATTATTTAATTTATCCGTGCCCGAACACGCCGCTATGCGCAGTTATGTGAAGGAATCCCTGGAGAAGGGACATATTCGTCCATCGTCATCACCACTGGGAGCAGGGTTCTTCTTTGTAGCCAAGAAGGATGGTTCGCTGAGACCGTGTATTGATTACCGCCTTCTTAATAAGATCACTGTTAAATTTCAGCATCCCTTGCCATTGTTATCTGACTTGTTTGCTCGGATTAAGGGGGCTAGTTGGTTCACTAAGATAGATCTTCGTGGTGCGTATAATCTGGTGAGAATCAGGCAAGGAGATGAATGGAAAACTGCATTCAATACGCCCGAGGGTCATTTTGAGTATCTAGTGATGCCGTTCGGACTTGCCAATGCTCCATCTGTGTTTCAGTCTTTTATGCATGACATCTTCCGTGAGTATCTGGATAAATTCCTGATTGTTTACTTGGATGACATTTTGATCTTCTCAGATGATTGGGAGTCTCATGTGAAGCAGGTCAGAATGGTTTTTCAGGTCCTGCGTGCTAACTCTTTGTTTGTGAAGGGATCAAAGTGTCTCTTCGGTGTGCAGAAAGTTTCATTTTTAGGGTTCATCTTTACCCCTTCTACTATCGAGATGGATCCAGTTAAGGTCCAAGCCATCCAGGATTGGATTCAGCCGACATCTCTGAAAAGTCTGCAAAAGTTCCTGGGCTTTGCTAATTTTTATCGTCGCTTCATCTGTAATTTTTCTAGCATTGCCAAACCATTGACCGATTTGACCAAGAAGGGTGCTGATTTGGTTAATTGGTCTTCTGCTGCTGTGGAAGCTTTTCAGGAGTTGAAGCATCGTTTTTGTTCTGCCCCTGTGTTGTGTCAGCCAGATGTTTCTCTTCCGTTCCAGGTCGAGGTTGATGCTTCTGAGATTGGAGCAGGGGCGGTTTTGTCACAGAGAGGTTCTGATTGCTCAGTGATGAAACCATGTGCTTTCTTTTCCAGGAAGTTTTCGCCCGCTGAGCGTAATTATGATGTGGGCAATCGAGAGTTGCTGGCTATGAAGTGGGCATTCGAGGAGTGGCGTCATTGGCTTGAAGGAGCTAAGCATCGCGTGGTGGTATTGACTGATCATAAGAACTTGACTTATCTCGAGTCTGCCAAGCGCTTGAATCCTAGACAGGCCCGTTGGTCGTTATTTTTTGCCCGCTTCGACCTTGTGATTTCGTACCTTCCGGGCTCTAAAAATGTGAAGGCGGATGCTCTGTCTAGGAGTTTTGTGCCCGACTCTCCGGGTTTATCTGAGCCAGCGGGTATCCTCAAGGAAGGAGTCATTGTGTCTGCCATCTCCCCTGATTTGCGGCGGGTGCTGCAAAAATTTCAGGCGAATAAACCTGATCGTTGTCCAGCAGAGAAACTGTTCGTCCCTGATAGGTGGACTAATAAACTTATCTCTGAACTTCATTGTTCGGTGTTGGCTGGTCATCCTGGAATCTTTGGTACCAGAGAGTTAGTGGCTAGATCCTTCTGGTGGCCATCTCTGTCACGGGATGTACGTACTTTTGTGCAGTCCTGTGGGATTTGTGCTAGGGCTAAGCCCTGCTGTTCTCGTGCCAGTGGGTTGCTTTTGCCCTTGCCGGTCCCAAAGAGGCCTTGGACACATATTTCGATGGATTTCATTTCTGACCTTCCCGTTTCTCAAAAGATGTCAGTCATTTGGGTGGTCTGTGATCGCTTTTCTAAAATGGTCCATCTGGTGCCCTTGGCTAAATTGCCTTCCTCCTCTGATTTGGTGCCTTTGTTCTTTCAGCATGTGGTTCGGTTGCATGGCATTCCTGAGAATATTGTTTCTGACAGAGGTTCCCAGTTTGTTTCAAGGTTTTGGCGAGCCTTTTGTGGTAGGATGGGCATTGACCTATCCTTTTCCTCGGCTTTCCATCCTCAGACTAATGGCCAGACCGAACGAACCAATCAGACCTTGGAAACATATCTGAGATGTTTTGTTTCTGCAGACCAGGATGATTGGGTGTCCTTTTTGCCGTTGGCTGAGTTCGCCCTTAATAATCGGGCCAGCTCGGCTACCTTGGTTTCTCCATTTTTTTGCAATTCTGGGTTCCATCCTCGTTTCTCTTCAGGACAGGTTGAGTCTTCGGACTGTCCTGGTGTGGATTCTGTGGTGGATAGGTTGCAGCAGATCTGGACTCAGGTAGTGGACAATTTGATCTTGTCCCAGGAGAAAGCTCAACTTTTCGCTAATCGCAGACGCCGTGTGGGTCCCCGACTTCGTGTTGGGGATCTGGTTTGGTTATCTTCTCGTCATATTCCTATGAAGGTTTCCTCTCCTAAATTTAAACCTCGTTTTATTGGTCCGTGTAGGATTTCTGAGGTTCTCAATCCTGTGTCTTTTCGTTTGACCCTCCCAGACTCCTTTTCCATACATAATGTATTCCATAGGTCGTTGTTGCGGAGATACGTGGCACCTATGGTTCCATCTGTTGAGCCTCCTGCCCCGGTTTTGGTGGAGGGGGAATTGGAGTATATTGTGGAGAAGATTTTGGATTCTCGTGTTTCTAGACGGAAACTCCAGTATCTGGTTAAATGGAAGGGTTATGCTCAGGAAGATAATTCCTGGGTTTTTGCCTCTGATGTTCATGCTTCCGATCTTGTTCGTGCATTTCATGCGGCTCATCCTGGTCGGCCTGGGGGCTCTGGTGAGGGTTCGGTGACCCCTCCTCAAGGGGGGGGTACTGTTGTGAATTCTGTGGCTGAATTCACTCCTGTGGTCACAAGTGGTACTGCAGCTTCTGAGCTTCCTCCCTCAGGTGTTCTGGTGAGCTCGTTAACTGCTTCATTACTTAACTCCGCCTGATGCTGCTATCCTTGCTCCTTGCCAATGTTTCAGTGTTGGATCTGAGCTTCTCCTGATTGTTCCTGTGACCTGCTGCTCTGTATAGCTAAGTGCCTTTTGCTTTTTTGTTGCTTTTTTTCTGTCCAGCTTGTCTTTTGTTTTGCTGGAAGCTCTGAGACGCAAAGGGTGTACCGCCGTGCCGTTAGTTCGGCACGGTGGGTTTTTTTTTTGCCCCCTTTGCGTGGTTTTGCTTTAGGGTTTTTTGTAGACTGCAAAGTTCGCTTTACTGTCCTCGCGCTGTCCTAGAATATCGGGCCCCACTTTGCTGAATCTATTTCATCCCTACGTTTTGTCTTTTCATCTTACTCACAGTCATTATATGTGGGGGGCTGCCTTTTCCTTTGGGGAATTTCTCTGGGGCAAGTCAGGCCTATTTTTCTATCTTCAGGCTAGCTAGTTTCTTAGGCTGTGCCGAGTTGCCTAGGTAGTTGTTAGGCGCAATCCACAGCCGCTTTTAGTTGTGTTTAGGATAGGATCAGGTGTGCAGTCTACAGAGTTTCCACGTCTCAGAGCTCGTTCTTGTATTTTTGGGTATTTGTCAGATCACTGTGTGCGCTCTGATCGCTAAGCACACTGTGTTGCTGGATTGCCTTCATAACACCTGTCATTAGCAAACATAACAGTACAAGGAGCCTAACTAATGATTCTCAATAGAGGGAAAGAAAAAGTTCTGACATCATTTTTTTTTTTTTTTTCTGCTCTGTGTTCATTTTTTTTTTTCCCCTAGACATTTGGGTGATTCTGGACACAGGTGTGGACATGGATATTCAGGGTCTGTGCTCTTCAATGGATAATCTCGTTATAAATGTACAAAAAATTCAAGATACTATTGATCAGAAATCTATGTTAGAACCAAGAATTCCTATTCCTAATTTGTTTTTTGGAGATAGAACTAAGTTTCTAAGTTTCAAAAATAATTGTAAGCTATTTCTGGCCTTGAAACCTCATTCTTCTGGTAATCCTATTCAACAGGTTTTGATTATTATTTCTTTTTTGCGCGGCGACCCTCAAGACTGGGCATTTTCTCTTGCGCCAGGAGACCCTGCATTGAGTAGTGTCGATGCGTTTTTCCTGGCGCTCGGATTGCTGTACGATGAGCCTAATTCAGTGGATCAGGCTGAGAAAAATTTGCTGGCTTTGTGCCAGGGTCAGGATGATATAGAAGTATATTGTCAGAAATTTAGGAAATGGTCAGTACTCACTCAGTGGAATGAATCTGCGCTTGCAGCTTTGTTCAGAAAGGGTCTCTCTGAGGCTCTTAAGGATGTCATGGTGGGATTTCCTATGCCTGCTGGTTTGAATGAGTCTTTGTCTTTGGCCATTCAGATCGGTCGACGCTTGCGCGAGCGTAAATCTGTGCACCATTTGGCGGTACTGCCTGAGGTTAAACCTGAGCCTATGCAGTGCGATAGGACTATGACTAGAGTTGAACGGCAGGAATATAGACGTCTGAATGGTCTGTGTTTCTACTGTGGTGATTCCACTCATGCTATTTCTGATTGTCCTAAGCGCACTAAGCGGTCCGCTAGGTCTGCCGTCATTGGTACTGTACAGTCCAAATTCCTTCTGTCCATTACCTTGATATGCTCTTTGTCGTCGTTTTCTGTCATGGCATTTGTGGATTCGGGCGCTGCCCTGAATCTGATGGATTTGGATTATGCTAAACGTTGTGGGTTTTTCTTGGAGCCTTTGCGGTGTCCTATTCCATTGAGAGGAATTGATGCTACACCTTTGGCCAAGAATAAACCTCAATACTGGGCCCAGCTGACCATGTGCATGGCTCCTGCACATCAGGAAGTTATTCGCTTTCTGGTGTTGCATAATCTGCATGATGTGGTCGTGTTGGGGTTGCCATGGCTACAAACCCATAATCCAGTATTGGATTGGAATTCCATGTCGGTATCCAGCTGGGGTTGTCAGGGGGTACATGGTGATGTTCCATTTTTGTCGATTTCGTCATCCACCCCTTCTGAGGTCCCAGAGTTCTTGTCTGATTATCAGGATGTATTTGAAGAGCCCAAGTCCGATGCTCTACCTCTGCATAGGGATTGTGATTGTGCTATCAATTTGATTCCTGGTAGTAAATTCCCTAAAGGTCGATTATTTAATTTATCCGTGACCGAACACGCTGCTATGCGCAGTTATGTGAAGGAATCCCTGGAGAAGGGACATATTCGTCCATCGTCATCACCACTGGGAGCAGGGTTCTTCTTTGTAGCCAAGAAGGATGGTTCGATGAGACCGTGTATTGATTACCGCCTTCTTAATAAGATCACTGTTAAATTTCAGCATCCCTTGCCATTGTTATCTGACTTGTTTGCTCGGATTAAGGGGGCTAGTTGGTTCACTAAGATAGATCTTCGTGGTGCGTATAATCTGGTGAGAATCAGGCAAGGAGATGAATGGAAAACTGCATTCAATACGCCCGAGGGTCAATTTGAGTATCTAGTGATGCCGTTCGGACTTGCCAATGCTCCATCTGTGTTTCAGTCTTTTATGCATGACATCTTCCGTGAGTATCTGGATAAATTCCTGATTGTTTACTTGGATGACATTTTGATCTTCTCAGATGATTGGGAGTCTCATGTGAAGCAGGTCAGAATGGTTTTTCAGGTCCTGCGTGCTAACTCTTTGTTTGTGAAGGGATCAAAGTGTCTCTTCGGTGTGCAGAAAGTTTCATTTTTAGGGTTCATCTTTACCCCTTCTACTATCGAGATGGATCCAGTTAAGGTCCAAGCCATCCAGGATTGGATTCAGCCGACATCTCTGAAAAGTCTGCAAAAGTTCCTGGGCTTTGCTAATTTTTATCGTCGCTTCATCTGTAATTTTTCTAGCATTGCCAAACCATTGACCGATTTGACCAAGAAGGGTGCTGATTTGGTTAATTGGTCTTCTGCTGCTGTGGAAGCTTTTCAGGAGTTGAAGCGTCGTTTTTGTTCTGCCCCTGTGTTGTGTCAACCAGATGTTTCTCTTCCGTTCCAGGTCGAGGTTGATGCTTCTGAGATTGGAGCAGGGGCGGTTTTGTCACAGAGAGGTTCTGATTGCTCAGTGATGAAACCATGTGCTTTCTTTTCCAGGAAGTTTTCGCCCGCTGAGCGTAATTATGATGTGGGCAATCGAGAGTTGCTGGCTATGAAGTGGGCATTCGAGGAGTGGCGTCATTGGCTTGAAGGAGCTAAGCATCGCGTGGTGGTATTGACTGATCATAAGAACTTGACTTATCTCGAGTCTGCCAAGCGCTTGAATCCTAGACAGGCCCGTTGGTCGTTATTTTTTGCCCGCTTCGACCTTGTGATTTCGTACCTTCCGGGCTCTAAAAATGTGAAGGCGGATGCTCTGTCTAGGAGTTTTGTGCCCGACTCTCCGGGTTTATCTGAGCCAGCGGGTATCCTCAAGGAAGGAGTCATTGTGTCTGCCATCTCCCCTGATTTGCGGCGGGTGCTGCAAAAATTTCAGGCGAATAAACCTGATCGTTGTCCAGCAGAGAAACTGTTCGTCCCTGATAGGTGGACTAATAAACTTATCTCTGAACTTCATTGTTCGGTGTTGGCTGGTCATCCTGGAATCTTTGGTACCAGAGAGTTAGTGGCTAGATCCTTCTGGTGGCCATCTCTGTCACGGGATGTACGTACTTTTGTGCAGTCCTGTGGGATTTGTGCTAGGGCTAAGCCCTGCTGTTCTCGTGCCAGTGGGTTGCTTTTGCCCTTGCCGGTCCCAAAGAGGCCTTGGACACATATTTCGATGGATTTCATTTCTGACCTTCCCGTTTCTCAAAAGATGTCAGTCATTTGGGTGGTCTGTGATCGCTTTTCTAAAATGGTCCATCTGGTGCCCTTGGCTAAATTGCCTTCCTCCTCTGATTTGGTGCCTTTGTTCTTTCAGCATGTGGTTCGGTTGCATGGCATTCCTGAGAATATTGTTTCTGACAGAGGTTCCCAGTTTGTTTCAAGGTTTTGGCGAGCCTTTTGTGGTAGGATGGGCATTGACCTATCCTTTTCCTCGGCTTTCCATCCTCAGACTAATGGCCAGACCGAACGAACCAATCAGACCTTGGAAACATATCTGAGATGTTTTGTTTCTGCAGACCAGGATGATTGGGTGTCCTTTTTGCCGTTGGCTGAGTTCGCCCTTAATAATCGGGCCAGCTCGGCTACCTTGATTTCTCCATTTTTTTGCAATTCTGGGTTCCATCCTCGTTTCTCTTCAGGACAGGTTGAGTCTTCGGACTGTCCTGGTGTGGATTCTGTGGTGGATAGGTTGCAGCAGATCTGGACTCAGGTAGTGAACAATTTGATCTTGTCCCAGGAGAAAGCTCAACTTTTCGCTAATCGCAGACGCCGTGTGGGTCCCCGACTTCGTGTTGGGGATCTGGTTTGGTTATCTTCTCGTCATATTCCTATGAAGGTTTCCTCTCCTAAATTTATACCTCGTTTTATTGGTCCGTATAGGATTTCTGAGGTTCTCAATCCTGTGTCTTTTCGTTTGACCCTCCCAGACTCCTTTTCCATACATAATGTATTCCATAGGTCGTTGTTGCGGAGATACGTGGCACCTATGGTTCCATCTGTTGAGCCTCCTGCCCCGGTTTTGGTGGAGGGGGAATTGGAGTATATTGTGGAGAAGATTTTGGATTCTCGTGTTTCTAGACGGAAACTCCAGTATCTGGTTAAATGGAAGGGTTATGCTCAGGAAGATAATTCCTGGGTTTTTGCCTCTGATGTTCATGCTTCCGATCTTGTTCGTGCCTTTCATGCGGCTCATCCTGGTCGGCCTGGGGGCTCTGGTGAGGGTTCGGTGACCCCTCCTCAAGGGGGGGGGTACTGTTGTGAATTCTGTGGCTGAATTCACTCCTGTGGTCACAAGTGGTACTGCAGCTTCTGAGCTTCCTCCCTCAGGTGTTCTGGTGAGCTCGTTAACTGCTTCATTACTTAACTCCGCCTGATGCTGCTATCCTTGCTCCTTGCCAATGTTTCAGTGTTGGATCTGAGCTTCTCCTGATTGTTCCTGTGACCTGCTGCTCTGTATAGCTAAGTGCCTTTTGCTTTTTTGTTGCTTTTTTTCTGTCCAGCTTGTCTTTTGTTTTGCTGGAAGCTCTGAGACGCAAAGGGTGTACCGCCGTGCCGTTAGTTCGGCACGGTGGGTTTTTTTTTTGCCCCCTTTGCGTGGTTTTGCTTTAGGGTTTTTTGTAGACTGCAAAGTTCGCTTTACTGTCCTCGCTCTGTCCTAGAATATCGGGCCCCACTTTGCTGAATCTATTTCATCCCTACGTTTTGTCTTTTCATCTTACTCACAGTCATTATATGTGGGGGGCTGCCTTTTCCTTTGGGGAATTTCTCTGGGGCAAGTCAGGCCTATTTTTCTATCTTCAGGCTAGCTAGTTTCTTAGGCTGTGCCGAGTTGCCTAGGTAGTTGTTAGGCGCAATCCACAGCCGCTTTTAGTTGTGTTTAGGATAGGATCAGGTGTGCAGTCTACAAAGTTTCCACGTCTCAGAGCTCGTTCTTGTATTTTTGGGTATTTGTCAGATCACTGTGTGCGCTCTGATCGCTAAGCACACTGTGTTGCTGGATTGCCTTCATAACACCTGTCATTAGCAAACATAACACCTATGATCTGGTGCCCTGGACTGTGGCTGCCTGAAGTCTTCAGTAAACCAGGTAAAGAGATTACAAATCTGTGGCCTCCATTTCTTACTGCATCACCCACCATCTTTATCTACACACCAGGAGCCTTTGGGGACCCAACTTCACCTGTGGGAAGTTATATCATCTTAGCTACCGTAACATCGCCCCAGCGGACCCCTTTAAGCAGTGTTGGTCATCCCTGACCAAATACCACAGGTAGCGTCACGAACACAAATTTTATTTAAATCCCTTTTACATGGGCGCCCAGGGCCACGGACTGGGTTGCCACCGTGACACATCCCTGGCGGGCATTCCATATATAGTGGTAGATCGGGTCACTCAGCTGTACACGGAGGTAGACATGGGAACACTGTGTCTTCACTGATTTATTATACATGCAGCATAAATCATGGTGAAGTAGAAATGAACATGGCCCTTTTGGCAAAAGCAGGAAAACAAAACAAAATTGTAACACAAAGCACAGTGCACAGCGCCCGCAGTAAGCCGACCGGTTATTCAGTCATCACTCTGAGAATACAGGGCGGCGGTTGTGACAGCTCCCCTGTCCCTGACTGATACTGGCCCTGCATTGGGAACGGCTGTCAGTGCTGGGGACACAGCTAGAGCCCCTGATCTGTATCCTTGGAGCTGTGACTGAGCTAGCGGCGTCCCTGTGACTGATACCCAAATATTGCTAAGTGCAGGCACTAGGCAGGTTAGTAGTGCTATTATCCTGTAGATTAACCCCATATCTGCAGGATAATCACATTTTTTCTGGTAACAAGTTCCCTTTAATTAATTTCATCTCTCTAGTTGTCCACAAGTAATGCTTATTGCTCAAGGCGAGTCTGCAGACAGTATATCATATTAATCCTATAGGAATGAACTTTCTTAAAAGATTTGGGTGTTTGGTCAATTAAATTGCCATTATTTATTGCGCTATAAATACTTTGCTGACATTTACTGTGCTTCTTATGTTTTTACTGCTTGGAATACAGCTGAGCTTATTGATCTAATACATACTAACCGGGTTATTGTTGTCATAAAGTTTTATTAAACTATGGTAGAGAAGAAATAAAGAGATTATACAAGAAGTTAATATAATAGGAACAGCAATAAAGGAAAAGCAGACAAGTCCTTATTATTCATTGAGTCATTTTATTTGGAGCACACTGTATACCTGTTCAGTGAGTTAATTATAATTATATTTATCAATCTACATACTAATATTTCTACAGAACTGTTTTTTCAGCTTGTTGATGGATGCAATTTGGGCTGCATTGTATGTCAATTTTCCAGTCTATATGAAAATGTTGAAATTATGTACTGTGTAATATACAAACAGCTAAATGCATTTCATATTACAATTTCATGTTTTCATATATTAGATTTTTTTTACTGTAATATATATCATCAGGATATACTTTTCCTCTTAGATAAAATAGTTGCAATCATATGTTTATGTTGCACATTGCTTTTTAATGGTTCTGTACAAGAGCTGTATATTCAGTATTGTTCTTTACAATGAGGAAGGCTTTCTGGATGTCATATTAAATGGAATTTTAATATGTTCATATACATGAGGACCTGAGGGTGGTTTCACATATATATCGGTAGTTATGTGGCAGGAAGCAGAAAGCTCCATCACCATACCATTGACATAATCATTTTCAATACACTCAACCCCGATTCATGATTTGCATTTTTTAAGCGATCTTTCTTTTTCGTGTCATGGTACTCGTTGCAGTTTTCAGCTCCAAATTCTTCAAAATGGCACATGCAGTTTAAAGAATTTTCCTAAAACTCAAATATGTTCTTTTTTTCGTCTTTTTCCATATTTGTGCCTTTTTAGTGAAAAAAATTGCATGATCTTTAAAATGTTGCACATTAGTCTTCCACTGCACAGAGATTAAGTTATACAGATTGTGTGGTCTTGTAGGGTACTGGAGTACAGTTGTGCAAAACTTTTGTAACATTTCAAAAAGTCACAAATGCTGAATAAGGCTCAAAATTCTGGAAAAGGAAAACCAAACCCATATTGTCAAACAAAGAACGTTAAATTCTAAAAGGTGCTAATTAAATAATGAATAAGACGCAAGCATAGAAGTTGCTTTTAGAACCAATTTTACTAATATTTTACAAACAGCACAAAGACAATGATAAAACCCAGACCTCATTTATTTTTAAAGTGACTCTACCCCCCTAAGCCGTCAATATGGACAAGTAGGTCATAGAAAGCTGAACAAAATGATACCTTGATATCTGAAATCCAATGTCTTATTCCAGAGAAATCCACTTTATTCTTATTATGTAAATGAGCTAATATGATCTATTATCAGGACTAATCATCATTAAGGCTATGTGCACACGTTCGGGATTTTTAGCATTTTTTTTGCAGAAAAAATGCTAAAAAAAGCTTACATAAGCATCCCATCATATGTAATGCATTCTGCATTTTTTGTGCACATGCTGCGTTTTTTTACGCATCAGAAATGCATTCCGGAAAGAAAAGCAAGTTCATTCTTTGTGCGGAAAAGCGGCGATTCCGCACACATAGGAATGCATTGATCTGCTTACTTTCCGCATGGGGCTATCCAGTATTCAAGGATTTCTATGAAAATGTATTTAGGTAGACAGCTAAATATTTTTTAGAGAATTTCTTTAGTTTGTTAAATATTACCAATTTGCCCATTATGTACTATAAGAACTTTGAACAATAGAAAGAGTCCATTCGGCACTAGAAAAGTTTGTGGTGCAGGTGTCTTACGGATTTTAAAAAAGGTTGATGTAGAGCCAAACTACATCATCTATAATATAATGGTAGCAGCGTCACTCTGTCCAAAGCCTTTATAGACTGCGCAAGCGCGACATACCTGCGCAGTCTGCACCTCACAGAGTTACGCATCCAGGGATGAGGATTGTGGCCAAAGAGATTGTGGTATGTGCAAGCACTGAACGCATTCCGCGATCTCCAGCACAACAACTTCAGAGCTGCCGAGACCCCCAAATCCCCCCGAAAATGACCAGATGCCGCTATGTGATGACATGGGGGGGCGGACCAGCCTCTACCGGCAGCTTTAAAGCTGTGCATGTGCAGCGGCAGCCAGAGAGCTGTCAGAGGCAGCAGCATGAAGTGGCGCTGCCGGGGACCTCATCGCTGGAGACTGCCTCCTGACAGGGGACAGTCCCTGCCCTGTGGAGGCAGGCATGCGGGCTCCGGGCTCAGACCTCTGCTCTGCTCCTGGCTGGGCTGCTGCTGACTCTCTGCAATTCTGGTCTTTGGGCAGGAGCCTTATGTGCTCAATTCCATCAGATTGGTGGGAGACATCACTTTGGGGGGCTCTTTCCAGTCCACTCCAGGGGGTTTCCAGGAATCCCATGCTGGGATATAGCGAAAGAGAATGGGATTCACAGGCTGGAAGCCATGCTCTATGCCATCGACCAGATCAACAGCGACCCTGAGCTGCTGCCCAACATCACCCTGGTGCGCGGATCCTGGACACCTTCTCCCAGGACACCAACATGCTGCAGCAGTCGCTCACCTTTGTGCAGACGCTGATCCAGAAAGACGCATCCGACGCGTGCTACACCAACGGGGAGCCGCCAGTCTACGTGTGCCCGTAGTAAGTGGTGGGAGTAATCAGGGCTTCAGAAAGTTCTGTGTCCATAATGGTGGCCAATATCCTGCGCCTGTTCCAGGTAGGAATTGCTGACCGGTGCTGTCACCAGGCTGGAATTATGAACTAGCTGGAGCTTTGAGCTGGCTTGAGCTGTCACCTGGCCAGAGCTATAAGCTGGCCAGAGTTGTCAGGTGGCTGGAACTATGAGCTGGCTGGAGCTGTCAGGTGGCCGGAGCTATGAGCTGGCCAGAGCTGTCAGGAGGCTGGAGCTATGAGCTGGCCAGAGCTGTCACCTGGCTGGAGCTATGAGCTGGCCGGAGCTGTCAGGTGGTCGGAACTATAAGCTGGCCGGAGCTGTCAGGTGGCCGAAGCTATGAGCTGTCCGGAGCTGTCACCTGGCTGGAACTATGAGCGGGCTAGAGCTGTCAGGTGGCCGGAACTATGAGCTGGCTGGAGCTGTCAGGTGGCCGGAGCTATGAGCTGGCCGGAGCTGTCACCTGGCTGGAGCTATATGGCTGGCCGGAACTGTCACCTGGCAGGAGCTATATGAGCTGGCTGGAGCTGTCAGGTGGCTGGAGCTATGATCTGGCCAGAGCTATATGAGCTGGCCGGAGCAGTCAGGTGGCCGCAGCTGTCATATTGTGAGGCCGATGGACAGCAATGCGATTAGTTGTGCTTCACATGTTGCATTTCCTCTGTACTGCTCCCAGTCCTGGATCGTTCTTCTGCGGTTTCTCATCACCAATGCCTGTCTCTTCCCCCCATGCCCTATGGCCATGCCTTGCACTCCTTCCCACTGATGCTCTCTGGTGGGGTTCCCTCTAGGAGCTGGCCCCTGTGGTTGGCCTCCTAATGGTTGGCAGTGCCTCCTCAGGTAAAGCTCCTGTTGGCTCCTGCTCGGATTTAGCACTTTTTTTTGCACTGGCTCTGTGGATTTGGACTTCTATTGTGGATTGACAGAATGGGGGTGCAGGATGGGAACAGCACATGACAAGATGGGGGTGCAGGATGGAAGCAGCACATGACAGGTTGTGAGCACCACATGACAGGATGGGGACGCAGGATGAGAGCACCACATGACAGGATGGAGCGCAGAATTGGAGTAGCACATACCAGGATAGGGGCAGCTCATACCAGAATGGGGGCGCAGAATGGGAGCAGCACATGACAGCATGGGGGTGCAGGATAGGAGCACCACATGACAGGATTGGGGCGCAGGATGGGAGCACATGACAGGTTTGGGGTGCAGGATGGGAGCACATGACAGGATGAGGGCACAGGAAGAGAGTAGCACATAGAAAGATGGAGGCACACAAAAAAGGATGAGGGCGCCGGATGGGGGCTGCTGTGATACAAATGAGACAAGAATGTCTGAATGTATGTGTAGATAGTGATTTCATGTATCTATTGCCATAAACTGAGTAAAACAAAGACAAATTGGAAGCGGGGAAGTGCCCTCCGAGTGACCTATTCGTATTGCATGAGGAGATGTGGCATAAACAACTATGTATGCATGCGCAGCATGCTTGCAGTATGAGAAAAAATATTCTCAGAGCGAATAACAAGATAAGCATGGAATTTGCACAATAACAACTCGTGATTTGTACAATGATAAGTTATATAAGAAAAATGCCAGTACGCATGATCAAACTAGATCCAGTTTTAAGTGTATAAAGTGTATAAAACAGGACAGCACCTCGGTGGGGGTAGGGACTTTTCCAGACTCTTCAAGTGGACGCACTTTGGTCTGTGATGCACGCCGGAATTTTTCCTCCCCCTGCCGAGGTCCCCCGTCAGGAGGAGTGATGCTACAATATCCGGTAATGTATTGATGCTTACTATCTCTATATATATATAGTTGTATAATAAAGATGTTGATCATTGCATGTCAGAACTTTTGAACTAATCTTGTGCCAAAGGTCAATATAAATCTTTTTAATCATAATTAATAAATTTTATAATCTTGTTTTACCAAAAAAGACTCTTGTCTATGCCTAATTAGTATATTAGTGAGCGCTCCGTAAGTAAGGTGTAACGCCTCTTCATTTGTGACTCGGTAAGACATAAATTGGCGTAGTCGGCAGGATCATTTTGTAGTTTTGAAGTTTTGTTATATTTCTTTTTCTATAAGGTATATTTAAAAAAAAAATTGTATACCATATAGTGATTATAGTATACACATTCTGTGTGCAAAAAAAAAAAAAAAGTTTAAAAAGCGTAAGGAAAAAGCTGAAGAAGTTGTCGAGGTTCCCGGCTGGACCGCAGCCCCGTACAACATTTTGGCACAGGAGTTGGTAAATTCGGTTCTGGCGGAGCAATGGTCAAGTAAGCTCAAGGGAAGTGAACCCACTGATGTTGTTGAAGTACTCAGGGGGGTCCCCGCAAAGGCGGGTGATGCAGTGTCGCTTGGGCGACGTACATGGATCCTACTTAGTGCATATCGTATTATGCATGAGAGGAATTTGCAAATGCAGAAAAAGTGTTCCCAGTTGGAACAAAAGGTGGTAGAATTAGGAGGGCAGAAAGTGGTGTTGGATTGCAATACCCGCCTTCTCAAAGATAAGTTGGAACACTATCAGGGTGTAGCAGAAAAAGCTGCCATCAAAGTTGCTCAAAATAAATACCTTAAACGAAAAGGAAAAATCAATAAGGAAAAAGTATATAAAAGTATAGCCGCTGCATCTGTAAATTGGGACCCGGATAAATGGGACGGGGATGTGTGGGATACCTCATCATCAGACGATTGGGAGGACCCACCAGCTCCTGTTATTGATCCTCCAAAAGGTTCATCAAAATTAAAAGCTAATCCTATTCAAAGGCGTATGGAACGTACGGAAAATGAAATAATCCGGGAGCAAGCCCGTGATGCAGCTGGTCACCTTCAATTTGGAGATGACGGACAGCCCATTATGGTGGAACGAGGTGTTCCCCATACTCGAACCAGGATCTCGACTGAGGATTATACTCAAAATGAAGTAGATAGCATCTTAACCCAGTTTAAACAAAAACCCGGAGAAACAGAAATTGAATGGTTGGTTAGGATGCATGATTATGGAGGAACAGGAATAAGATTGGATTCTCAGGATGTCTCTAAATTTATTACTTTATCTCGAGATCCTGTGATTCAAAGATATTTTAAAAATTATTTTAGAGAAAATGAACACGACCAACTACAAAATATTGTAATGATTGTAGCACGGGCTGTACTGGATAAGTATCCTACGGAGACTGATATTCCAGTTAATGATAAACCATGGTATACTCTCCGTGATGGCATTGAAAGGTTAAAAGAGGAAGCTATGCGGAGTGCACTTTCAGTGCTTGCTGTGGAAGAAGAATATATTGACTATCCAATGAGGAGTAGGTTGGTGAAGATCGCCCCTCCCGCATACAAGGCTGTGATATTAACCCTAACAGTAGCTATGACAGGAGAGCCAGTGAGTAGAGTAATTTCTCGAATGAGGGAATTGCAGGATATGGGTGACTGGAAAGCTGCAGCCCAGACATCCTCTCCTCAAAATACCTCCCAAAAGCATCCCGGTAACAGCAAACCTTATAATCCGGAATGGAAAAAAGAAGGGACTCCGTCAAATTCAACGGAGTGGGTGTCCCGAAGAGAAATGTTTCAAGCATTGTTGAAAGCAGGAGTGAGTAAAGAATCTATTGATGGTAAGCAGACAGGTGAACTATGGAAGCTGTACAAACAAAAGGTGTTGTCAGCTAAGAAAGTAAGCACTGCCTCAACAGCCCCGGCATTAGAAACCGAGAAGAAGGAGGAGAAGACTAAAAGGTCTGAACCTCCAAAGAAAGTGTCATGGGAAGATTTTCAAAATATCTACCCATGGGAAGAACTGGCGGCAGCAGTCGCCACCAGAATAAATAAGGATGACAGTCCCAGAGATTTTCATGGCAGAAGGAGTTACTCGGATGAGGAAGATTCAGCATAGGTAGCCTGCCAAACCTCCGTATGGGCCCGAAGGGACGCACGTCCCTATGTAAATTTGAGTATTCATTGGAAGGGGGGAAATGTGCAAAGAGTCCCCGCTCTAATAGATACGGGGGCAGAGGCTACCTTAATATATGGAAATCCCAACAAATTCAAGGGCCCTAAAATAAAAATAGCTGGATTAGGAGGTACCCATTCCAGAATATATCTTGGGGATTGATATCCTTAAAGGTATGACGTTGAACTTGCACGAAGGAAAATTCTCCTTCGGAATAAAATCAAATGCAATACAGATGAGGCCGGTAGTAGTAGGAAAAGTCAAAATGCCGCCAGTACATGTGCCTCCGGCTACCAAAATGGTGGGATGAAACAATATCGTATACCAGGAGGACACAAAGAAATAACTGAAACAATTAAAGAATTGGTGGATGTAGGGGTAATGCGTCCCACTACCACTGCATGGAACAATCCCGTGTGGCCAGTGAAAATGAGCGATGGCTCCTGGCGTATGACAGTGGATTATTGAGAATTAAATAAGAATACTCCACCTTTGACTGCTGCAGTACCAGATACTATTACTATAGTAGAGAATATTCAAAGTCATAATGGCACATGGTATGCCGTTATCGATCTAGCAAATGCGTTCTTCACAATCCCCATCGAAGAAAAGGCGCAGGACCAATTTGCCTTCACCTGGTTGGGAAGGCAGTACACATTTACTAGGTTACCACAAGGATGGTTGCATAGTCCAACTATCTGTCATCGGACGGTGGCTGAGCATTTGGATCAGTTCCAATTACCATCCGATATGCAAATTTCACATTATATCGATGATATAATGATACAAGGACAAGATGAAGAATCTGTCAAAGCGCAATTACATCAATTATTATCTCACATGAGAGCTCGAGGATGAGAGATTAACGAAGCAAAGGTCCAAGGTCCAGCTCAAGTGGTGAAATTTTTAGGAATTCAATGGAACAAAGGACATAGGGATATCTTGCCTAAAGCTAGACAGAAAATAATCAATTTCCCAGTTCCTAAATCTAAACAGGAAACTCAATCATATATTGGATTATTTGGATTCTGGAGGCAGCACATTCCCCATTTGGGACAAATGTTGTCCCCATTGTACAAGGTAACTCAGAAAAAATATGAGTTCCATTGGGGAGAGGAGCAACAAGTTGCTTTTGAGATGGTAAAAGAAGCTATTCAACAGGCTGTAGACTTATGGCCAATGACACCCGGAGGGGTGGAACTACACGTGTCAGTACAAAATATGTATGCAAATTGGTCTTTGTGGCAGAAACAACAAGGGAAGAGAGTCCCTTTGGGATTCTGGAATCGCAAGTTACCTGATGCAGGGGAGAAATACACTCCCTTTGAACAACAATTGCTAGCCTGCTACTGGGCACTAGTGGAAACAGAACAGCTAACACTAGGCCATGAAGTGTTATTAAGACCGGCAATACCTATAATGCAATGGGTTTTGTCCAACCTAAAAACCAACAGAGTAGGACATGCTCAAGAACAAAGTATTATTAAGTGGAAATGGTACATTTCAGAGAGAGCTAAGAAAGGAGAAAGCGGGATCGCTGTTCTCCATGAGAAAATAGCTGATGTGGGGGAAAATGAATCGTCTCCCATAAAACCCACTATTCTGGAGGAATCCCCAGTGAAATGGGGAAAATCATATGAAGATCTTACTGCTGAACAACAACAGCATGCCTGGTTTACGGATGGTTCTGCCAGATATGTCAATGGCAAAAGACAATGGAAAAGTGTGGCATATAATCCCAAATTGGAAAAACATATAAAAATGAAAGGTCATGGTAAGAGCAGTCAATATGCGGAATTATATGCAATTTTCTTAGCTCTGAGTTTTGAGCAAGGACGTGAATGTCACTTGTATACAGACTCTTGGTCAGTAGCAAATGGGCTAGCCACCTGGATGATGGGGTGGAAAAAATATGGGTGGCTTATCCATGGAAAAGAAGTTTGGGGGAAAGAGGTGTGGGAGAGTATTGAAGAAATAATACAAACCACGCCTACCACTGTTTTTCATGTTGATGCACATGTACCTGCTGATTCACTTGAACGTTTGTTTAATTCCGAAGCAGATAGAGCAGCTGCCATTCGACAAACAACAGCGGAAACCGATAAAGCAAAAGAAACATGGCTTCACGGTACAGCCGTTTGGGCACATCAGAAAAGTGGACACCTGGGAGAAAAAGCCACTTACAGGTGGGCCTAGGAAAGAGGAGTTCCCCTCACCATGGACATAATAAAACAAATTATTGCACAGTGTCAACATTGCCAAAGGAGAGAGGTGCCACACACAGTAATGGGGCACATAGGGAGGGGACAATTACCTACACAAATTTGGCAAATGGATTTTATAGGGCCACTATCAGAAAGCAGAGGGTGCAAATATATCTGTACCGCAGTAGATACATACTCAGGTCTGATGGTAGGTTTCCCATGCAAGGCAGCCACACAATGGAGTACACTGAGAACTTTAGAAATCATAACACAGTATTATGGGGGCCCACTACAAGTACAGACAGATAATGGGTCACATTTTACCGGACTTCAAGTCAAAGACCATGCTATGGAACATAACATTCAATGGGTATATCACATGCCTTATAACCCTCAAGCAGCAGGGTTAGTAGAGAGAATGAATGGGTTACTAAAGGTCACCCTAAAAAAGTTGAACCAATCTGATACTTAATTTGGGCAATGGAGGGATAATCTGAGTGATGCCCTCCAGATAATAAACAATAGGCCCATAACTGATTCCATGACTCCTCTGATGAGGATGCTGACACCCAATCTCACAATACATGAAGCACACGTAGTAGAGACTATTATCTACTGGAAAATTCATGAAGAGGCCAGGATCCCTGAAAGGGCAACACCCCTGTCAGCTGGACTGGATTTGAGTGCACTAGATGTAACAGTCATTCCTTCAGGTAAGGTGGTTCCAATTTCCACTGGATTGGGTTGTCAGATCCCTAAAGGTCACTATGGTCAGATTGCTACTCGTTCCAGTTTTGCATTAAAAGGGGCCATAGTGGTGGGAGGAATTATTGATGCAGATTATCAAGGAGAGATTAAAGTATTGATGTTAAATTTGGGAACAGAGCCATTGATCATTGAGAAGAAACAGAAAATGGCTCAGATGCTATTAATACCCGTAAACTTATCTCTGGGGGAAGAAGGTCATGCCCCTACTGAATTAACTGTAAGACGAGATGAAGGTTTTGGCTCCTCTGACGTAACTAATGTTGGAGCTAAAATTTGGGTACAAAATGCTCAAGGACCGCCTTCAGAAGCTGAGGTAATTGCAGTAGGCAGGGACCGCACCTTGCTGATCATGAGGCCAGGTGTAGAAAAATGGGAGTCTATCCCACAGGAAAAATGTTATTTGTGGGAATAAAAGTGTTATGTTCTGATTTCTGCAGATTTCCTTCCTAATCGTATGTGGAACCCTTGGAGGCGTATTTTTGGACATCGTTAAAGCTTGGACTCCAGGTGTTCAATTAACAAGTGAGCGAGTGCCACCTTTGAGGTCACCCGGTGATTGGAATGTCTACAATTACACGAAAGATGGAAAAAGAAAAAACTTTAGTGATATACTGGCTGTCATGATTCCAATGGCAGGGAATCACAAAAGGACAAGCACCAACGAGCTCTAGGGTGATGGAACCTGAGCTGACCGCGACCCTAAACCTGAACACACAAATAACAATAGCCGGGGAACGTGCCTACGTTGGTCCTAGACGTCTCGCACCAGCCGAAGATCTAACTTCCCCTATTAGAAGAAACACAGACTTCTCTTGCCTCCAGAGAAATACCCCACAGAAATAGCAGCCCCCCACATATGTGAAATGTGAAATGAGAGGAAGGCACATACACAGTATGAAAACAGATTCAGCAAAATGAGGCCCGCTAAAACTAGATAGCAGAGGATACAAAAGTAAACTGCGCGGTCAGCAAAAAACCCTTCAAAAAACCATCCTGTAATTACTTGAACTCATGTTCCAACTCATGGAACGTGAGGAGCAATTACAGCCCACTAGAGCAACCAGCAGAAAAGAAACAATTATATGCAAGCTGGACAAGACAAAAAATAAAGCAAAACGTGGAACAAGAAAATCAAAAACTTAGCTTGTCCTGAAGATTACTGAAGCCAGAAGCTGAGGTAACAAAACACTCTGATAACCTTGATAGCCGGCGGGGAAATGACAAGAAAGCCCGGTTAAATAGGAAACTCCCAAATGCTAATAGAACAGGTGGACACCAGAGACAGCAGAACACAAATCACCCAGTACCATCAGTAACAACCAGAGGGAGCCCAAAAACAGAACTCACAACAGTACCCCCCCCTTGAGGAGGGGTCACCGAACCCTCACGAGAACCACCAGGGCGACCAGGATGAGCCCTATGAAAAGCGCGGACCAAATCATCAGCATGAACATCAGAGGCAACCACCCAAGAATTATCCTCCTGACCATAACCCTTCCACTTGACCAAATATTGGAGTTTCCGTCTGGAAACACGAGAATCCAAGATCTTCTCCACAACATACTCCAATTCTCCCTCCACCAGCACCGGAGCAGGAGGCTCAAGCGAAGGAACAACAGGTACCTCATACCTCCGCAACAACGACCGATGGAACACATTATGAATAGCAAACGATGCCGGGAGATCCAAACGAAACGACACAGGGTTAAGAATTTCCAAGATCCTATAAGGACCGATGAACCGAGGCTTGAACTTAGGAGAAGAGACCTTCATAGGAACAAAACGAGAAGACAACCACACCAAGTCCCCAACACGAAGTCGAGGACCCACGCGGCGACGGCGATTACCAAACTGCTGAGCCCTCTCCTGGGACAACTTCAAATTGTCCACCACATGACTCCAAATCTGATGCAACCTATCCACCACCATGTCCACTCCAGGACAATCAGAAGGCTCCACCTGACCAGAGGAAAAACGAGGATGAAACCCCGAATTACAAAAGAAAGGAGAAACCAAGGTAGCAGAACTAGCCCGATTATTAAGGGCAAACTCGGCCAGCGGCAAAAAGGTAACCCAGTCATCCCCTCCACCTTCTTTGAACCTGGCAGGTATGAAACCACAAAATTGAAACGAGAGAAAAACAGTGACCAACGAGCCTGTCTAGGATTCAGACGCCTGGCAGACTCAAGGTAAATCAGATTTTTGTGATCAGTCAAGACCACCACACGATGTATAGCACCCTCCAGCCAATGACGCCACTCCTCAAATGCCCACTTCATGGCCAAAAGTTCCCGATTACCCACATCATAATTCCGCTCAGCGGTCGAAAACTTCCTAGAAAAGAACGCACATGGCTTCATCACCGAGCAATCGGAGCCTCTCTGCGACAAAACCGCCCCCGCTCCAATCTCGGAAGCATCAACCTCAACCTGGAAAGGAAGCGAAACATCTGGCTGACGCAACACAGGAGCAGAAGAAAACCGGCGTTTAAGTTCCTGAAAGGCCTCCACAGCCGCAGGAGACCAATCAGCAACATCAGCACCCTTCTTAGTCAAATCCGTCAAAGGCTTAACAACACTAGAAAAATTAGTTATAAAACGACGATAGAAATTAGCAAAGCCCAAGAACTTCTGCAGACTCTTAAGAGATGCAGGCTGCGTCCAGTCACAAATAGCCCGAACCTTGACGGGATCCATCTCAATAGTAGAAGGGGAAAAAATATACCCCAAGAAAGAAATCTTCTGGACTCCAAAGAGACACTTTGAGCCCTTTACAAACAAGGAATTAGCCCGCAGGACCTGAAACACCTTCCTGACCTGCTGAACATGAGACTCCCAGTCATCAGAAAAAAACAAAATATCATCCAAATACACAATCATAAATTTATCCAGATATTCACGGAAAATATCGTGCATAAAGGACTGGAAGACTGAAGGAGCATTAGAAAGTCCGAAAGGCATTACCAAATACTCAAAATGGCCCTCAGGCGTATTAAATGCGGTTTTCTACTCATCACCTTGCTTTATTCGTATAAGATTATATGCACCCCGAAGATCAATCTTAGTGAACCATTTAGCCCCCTTAATGCGAGCAAACAAATCAGTCAACAAAGGCAAAGGATACTGATATTTTACGGTAATCTTATTCAAAAGACGATAATCTATACAAGGCCTCAAGGACCCATCTTTTTTGGCCACGAAAAAAAACCTGCTCCCAAAGGGGATGAAGATGGACGGATATGTCCCTTTTCCAAGGACTCCTTAACATAATCCCGCATAGCAGTATGCTCTGGCACTGACAGATTGAACAAACGACCTTTAGGAAATTTACTACCAGGAATTAAATCTATAGCACAATCGCAATTCCTGTGAGGAGGAAGCGAACTGAGCTTAGGCTCCTCAAAAACATCCCGATAATCAGACAAAAATACAGGAACCTCAGAAGGAGTAGATGAAGCGATAGAAATCGGAGGTGCATCATCATGAACCCTCTGACATCCCCAGCTTAACACAGACATTGTTTTCCAGTCAAGGACTGGATTATGAGTTTGTAACCATGGCAGACCAAGTACTAGAACATCATGTAAATTATACAATACCAGGAAGCGAATCACCTCCTGATGAACGGGAGTCATACGCATGGTCACTTGTGTCCAGTACTGAGGTTTATTCATAGCCAAAGGTGTAGAGTCAATTCCCTTCAAAGGAATAGGGATTTCCAGAGGCTCAAGACTAAACCCACATCGCTTGGCAAATGACCAATCCATAAGACTCAGGGCAGCGCCTGAATCTACATAGGCATCGACGGAAATGGATGATAATGAGCAAATCAGAGTCACAGACAGAATGAACTTAGACTGTAACGTACTAATGGCAACAGACTTATCAACCTTTTTTGTGCGTTTAGAGCATGCTGATATAACATGAGCTGAATCACCACAATAAAAGCACAACCCATTTTTCCACCTATAGTTTTGCCGTTCACTTCTAGACTGAACTCTATCACATTGCATTGTCTCAAGTGCCTGTTCAGAAGACACCGCCAAATGGTGCACAGGTTTGCGCTCCCGTAAACGCCGATCAATCTGAATAGCCATAGTCATAGACTCATTCAGACCCGTAGGCGCAGGGAACCCCACCATAACATCTTTAATGGCCTCAGAAAGGCCATCTCTGAACTTTGCAGCCAGGGCGCACTCATTCCACTGAGTAAGCACTGACCATTTCCGAAATTTTTGACAATATATTTCTGCTTCATCTTGCCCCTGAGAGAGAGCTAATAAAGCTTTTTCAGCCTGAATCTCCTGGTTAGGTTCCTCATAGAGCAAACTAAATGCCAGAAAAAACGCATCCACATTAAGCAACGCAGGATTCCCTGGTGCCAATGCAAATGCCCAATTTTGAGGGTCACCCCGCAGGAAAGATATAATAATCTTAACCTGCTGAGCAGGGTCTCCAGAAGAGCGAGATTTCAAAGAAAGGAACAGCTTGCAATTGTTCCTAAAATTCAGAAAACTAGATCTATCTCCAGCAAAGAACTCTGGAATAGGAATTCTAGGTTCAGACATAGGAGCATGTACAACAAAATCTTGTATATTTTGAACCTTAGCAGCAAGATTATTCAAGCTAGAAGCTAAACTCTGGACGTCCATGATAAACAGCTAAGGTCAGAGCCATTCAAGGATTAAGAGGAGGAAAAAAAAAAAAAAAATCAGCCAGGCTGCAATTAAGACTAGGCAGCAACCTCAGAGGAGAAAAAAAAAAACTTCCTCAGACTACTTTTCCTCCTACTTCAGCCCAAACATTTTGTCCGGCTATACTGTCATGATTCCAATGGCAGGGAATCACAAAAGGACAAGCACCAACGAGCTCTAGGGTGATGGAACCTGAGCTGACCGCGACCCTAAACCTGAACACACAAATAACAATAGCCGGGGAACGTGCCTACGTTGGTCCTAGACATCTCGCACCAGCCGAAGATCTAACTTCCCCTATTAGAAGAAACACAGACCTCTCTTGCCTCCAGAGAAATACCCCACAGAAATAGCAGCCCCCCACATATAATGACGGTGAAATGAGAGGAAGGCACATACACAGTAGGAAAACAGATTCAGCAAAATGAGGCCCGCTAAAACTAGACAGCAGAGGATACAAAAGTAAACTGCGCGGTCAGCAAAAAACCCTTCAAAAAACCATCCTGTAATTACTTGAACTCATGTTCCAACTCATGGAACATGAGGAGCAATTACAGCCCACTAGAGCAACCAGCAGAAAAGAAACAATTATATGCAAGCTGGACAAGACAAAAAATAAAGCAAAACGTGGAACAAGAAAATCAAAAACTTAGCTTGTCCTGAAGATTACTGAAGCCAGAAGCTGAGGTAACAAAACACTCTGATAACCTTGATAGCCGGCGGGGAAATGACAAGAAAGCCCGGTTAAATAGGAAACTCCCAAATGCTAATAGAACAGGTGGACACCAGAGACAGCAGAACACAAATCACCCAGTACCATCAGTAACCACCAGAGGGAGCCCAAAAACAGAACTCACAACAACTGGCTACTGTAAATATAACTTTATCTAACACCAGTTCTGTATGGATGTATGGACCTGTAATTGAAGAACCGGCTACATATAATTATCCAGGAAGGAAGTATTGGCCAAGTACTGTTTTGACCAACGGAACTGGAACTGTAAAGATAACACATGAAGAAAATATAGCATGTTGGGAAGCTGAAATGACGGAATTAAATTTAACGACTGGACTAATCGAATCTCGAGTATACGCTAATTATACTACTAGAAGGTTAGATGATACCAGCTTTATATTTTGTTTAAATCGAACAAAATTGATAGTGTGTTCCAATATGACAGATAAAGTATATTTCACTGATCTTAAGTGGTATTATCCAAATTGGAGAGATTATCTTAGAATAATACAGGTTAATGTATCAAAAATTGATGCTGGACATATCAAAAGATTACCATCATCATGTGTCAAAGTAGGCCGTCAGGCTCAAAAGACTATAATAATTGCCAATATTCGGTTTCCTCCCACTCCTGTTTGTCCTTCAAGAAAAAGAAGAGCATGGTATGACGCCCTATTAGGGGGTTATGGAGCAGTAACAGGAACATTAAATGGTTTTGACATAGAGACATTAGCTAATAGAATGCATAATGCTGGTAACATAGTAACATAGTAACATAGTTAGTAAGGCCGAAAAAAGACATTTGTCCATCCAGTTCAGCCTATATTCCATCATAATAAATCCCCAGATCTACGTCCTTCTACAGAACCTAATTGTATGATACAATATTGTTCTGCTCCAGGAAGACATCCAGGCCTCTCTTGAACCCCTCGACTGAGTTCGCCATCACCACCTCCTCAGGCAAGCAATTCCAGATTCTCACTGCCCTAACAGTAAAGAATCCTCTTCTATGTTGGTGGAAAAACCTTCTCTCCTCCAGACGCAAAGAATGCCCCCTTGTGCCCGTCACCTTCCTTGGTATAAACAGATCCTCAGCGAGATATTTGTATTGTCCCCTTATATACTTATACATGGTTATTAGATCGCCCCTCAGTCGTCTTTTTTCTAGACTAAATAATCCTAATTTCGCTAATCTATCTGGGTATTGTAGTTCTCCCATCCCCTTTATTAATTTTGTTGCCCTCCTTTGTACTCTCTCTAGTTCCATTATATCCTTCCTGAGCACCGGTGCCCAAAACTGGACACAGTACTCCATGTGCGGTCTAACTAGGGATTTGTACAGAGGCAGTATAATGCTCTCATCATGTGTATCCAGACCTCTTTTAATGCACCCCATGATCCTGTTTGCCTTGGCAGCTGCTGCCTGGCACTGGCTGCTCCAGGTAAGTTTATCATTAACTAGGATCCCCAAGTCCTTCTCCCTGTCAGATTTACACAGTGGTTTCCCATTCAGTGTGTAATGGTGACATTGATTCCTTCTTCCCATGTGTATAACCTTACATTTATCATTGTTAAACCTCATCTGCCACCTTTCAGCCCAAGTTTCCAACTTATCCAGATCCATCTGTAGCAGAATACTATCTTCTCTTGTATTAACTGCTTTACATAGTTTTGTATCATCTGCAAATATCGATATTTTACTGTGTAAACCTTCTACCAGATCATTAATGAATATGTTGAAGAGAACAGGTCCCAATACTGACCCCTGCGGTACCCCACTGGTCACAGCGACCCTGTTAGAGACTATACCATTTATAACCACCCTCTGCTTTCTATCACTAAGCCAGTTACTAACCCATTTACACACCTTTTCCCCCAGACCAAGCATTCTCATTTTGTGTACCAACCTCTTGTGCGGCACGGTATCAAACGCTTTGGAAAAATCGAGATATACCACGTCCAATGACTCACCGTGGTCCAGCCTATAGCTTACCTCTTCATAAAAACTGATTAGATTGGTTTGACAGGAGCGATTTCTCATAAACCCATGCTGATATGGAGTTAAACAGTTATTCTCATTGAGATAATCCAGAATAACATCCCTCAGAAACCCTTCAAATATTTTACCAACAATAGAGGTTAGACTTACTGGCCTATAATTTCCAGGTTCACTTTTAGAGCCCTTTTTGAATATTGGCACCACATTTGCTATGCGCCAATCCTGCGGAACAGACCCTGTCGCTATAGAGTCCCTAAAAATAAGAAATAATGGTTTATCTATTACATTACTTAGTTCTCTTAGTACTCGTGGGTGTATGCCATCCGGACCCGGAGATTTATCTATTTTAATCTTATTTAGCCGGTTTCGCACCTCTTCTTGGGTTAGATTGGTGACCCTTAATATAGGGTTTTCATTGTTTCTTGGGATTTCACCTAGCATTTCATTTTCCACCGTGAATACCGTGGAGAAGAAGGTGTTTAATATATTAGCTTTTTCCTCGTCATCTACAACCATTCTTTCCTCACTATTTTTTAAGGGGCCTACATTTTCAGTTTTTATTCTTTTACTATTGATATAGTTGAAGAACAGTTTGGGATTAGTTTTACTCTCCTTAGCAATGTGCTTCTCTGTTTCCTTTTTGGCAGCTTTAATTAGTTTTTTAGATAAAGTATTTTTCTCCCTATAGTTTTTTAGAGCTTCAATGGTGCCATCCTGCTTTAGTAGTGCAAATGCTTTCTTTTTACTGTTAATTGCCTGTCTCACTTCTTTGTTTAGCCACATTGGGTTTTTCCTATTTCTAGTCCTTTTATTCCCACAAGGTATAAACCGCTTACACTGCCTATTTAGGATGTTCTTAAACATTTCCCAATTATTATCTGTATTCTTATTTCTGAGGATATTGTCCCAGTCTACCAGATTAAGGGCATCTCTAAGCTGGTCAAACTTTGCCTTCCTAAAGTTCAGTGTTTTTGTGACTCCCTGACAAGTCCCCCTAGTGAAAGACAGGTGAAACTGTACAATATTGTGGTCGCTATTTCCTAGATGCCCGACCACCTGCAGATTTGTTATTCTGTCAGGTCTATTAGATAGTATTAGGTCTAAAAGTGCTGCTCCTCTGGTTGTATTCTGCACCAATTGTGAAAGATAATTTTTCTTGGTTATTAGCAGAAACCTGTTGCCTTTATGGGTTTCACAGGTTTCTGTTTCCCAGTTAATATCCGGGTAGTTAAAGTCCCCCATAACCAGGACCTCCTTATGGGTTGCAGCTTCATCTATCTGCTTTAGAAGTAGACTTTCCATGGTTTCTGTTATATTTGGGGGTTTGTAACAGACCCCAATGAGAATTTTGTTACCATTTTTCCCTCCATGAATTTCGACCCATATGGACTCGACATCCTCATTTCCTTCGCTAATATCCTCCCTTAAAGTGGACTTTAGACAAGACTTTACATAGAGACAAACCCCTCCTCCTCTCCGATTTTTACGATCCTTTCTAAACAGACTGTAACCCTGTAAGTTAACTGCCCAGTCATAGCTTTCATCTAACCATGTCTCGGTTATTCCCACTATGTCAAAGTTACCTGTAGATATTTCTGCTTCTAGTTCTTCCATCTTGTTTGTCAGGCTTCTGGCGTTTGCGAGCATGCAGTTTAGAGGATTTTGTTTTGTTCCAATCTCCTCGCTGTGGATTGTTTTAGAAATGTTCTTACCTCCCTTCTGAGTATGTTTTCCTGGATCTTCTTTGTTCAAGTCTAATGTTTTTCTTCCCGTCCCCTCTTCTTCTAGTTTAACGCCCTCCTGATGAGTGTAGCGAGTCTTCTGGCGAATGTGTGTTTCCCAGGTTTGTTGAGGTGTAGTCCGTCTCTGGCGAGGAGTCCATCGTACAAGTAATTCACACCGTGGTCCAGGAATCCGAATCCTTGTTGTCTGCACCATCGTCTTAGCCAGTTGTTTGCATCAAGGATCCTGTTCCATCTCCTGGTGCCATGCCCGTCTACTGGAAGGATAGAAGAAAAAACTACATGTGCATCCAGTTCCTTTACGTTCTTCCCCAACTCTTCAAAGTCTTTGCAGATTGTCGGTAGGTCCTTCCTTGCCGTGTCATTGGTGCCAACATGTATCAGAAGAAATGGGTGGACGTCCTTGGAGCTGAAGAGCTTTGGTATCCTATCGGTCACATCCTTGATCATCGCACCTGGAAGGCAGCATACTTCTCTTGCAGTTATGTCCGGTCTGCAGATGGCTGCTTCTGTGCCTCTCAGTAGTGAGTCTCCCACCACCACCACTCTTCGTTGCTTCTTGGCTGTACTTTTTGCTGTCACTTGTTGCTGTGTGCCCTTTTCTTTTTTGCTTGCTGGTATTGCTTCATCCTTAGGTGTGCCATCTTCATCCTCTACGAAGATTTGATATCGGTTCTTCAGTTGTGTGGTTGTTGATTTCTCCATGGTCTTCTTGCTTCTTTTGGTCACATGCTTCCACTCATCTGCTTTTGGAGGTTCTCTGACACTTTTTTCACCTTCTGTGACCAGTAGAGATGCTTCTGTTCTGTCTAGAAAGTCTTCATTCTCTTTGATGAGTTTCAAAGTTGCTATTCTTTCTTCCAGACCCCGCACCTTTTCTTCTAAAAGGGCCACTAGTCTACACTTCTGACAGGTGAAATTTGATTCTTCTTCTGGTCGATCTGTGAACATGTAGCACATGCTGCAGCTCACCATGTAGGTTGCCACATCTGCCATGTTGCTCCTAGATCCTGCTGAAGTGCTGTGTGTTATCCTTCTTGTGTAATCTACTCAGCCAAGCTCTCTTGCAATAATGACCTACAGGCAAAAATCCGCGCGACTCTTCGCTCTTCCCAGAAGGCAGCTGGAATATGCAAATTAGCCTCCTCAAGCTTGAATCCCTGGTTCCTATCCAGGGACAATGGATGCCTACTATATGGCACCCTTGGAAGCAACAACTGAAAGCTGATAAATTTTTGTTAAATATGCAAAATAAATCAAATAATTTTGCTTGGGAAGCTAATAATAATATAACTAGGATTGTAAAATGGACGATATGTACTATGCAGACTATATATCAAATACAGCAAAAGAATAATATGCAAACACAGCTAATGACAGGAAATGAACAAATTTGGAGAACTGTTTTTAACAAAACTATTCCTATATCTAGTTGGATTAAAATTGAAGCTCCTAAAATGGTCTGCAGTGATACAACTTGTTCAGGAATAATTCAAATGTATAATGTTGACGATATACAGGTAATGTGTAGGTATATAGTATTGCCATTGATGTTGGGGCTTTCTGGATGCCAAAATTCAATGGACCTTATGTTGATAAGAATAACAAAACTCATGATTTATCTATCTGTGAAGATACTCTGGAAGGCAAAATTTGTAGATTACACTCAGCAGTTTATGAACCATGTCTGCTACAAAATAGTATAAATATATGTGAATTCACTATTTTGCCCATATCTTATAAAATGTTAGTAGAAATAGCTCCTCAAGAAGTATGTGTAGTTACAAATGAAGCTATAATTCCTAAAATGACAGTCCCTTTTGTAGGATGTTTGCAAAATGTAACCACCCTTATCTGGGACAATGACACATTTCTACTGACTCCAAATCAACAAACAAGTAATAATGTTATATGGAAACCAAAAAGTTTAGAAATACAGACTTGGGATTTGAATTTAACTAGGCTAAAGCAAATAATTGAGCAATCCGCAGAGGGAAAAGAAATAATTAGGCAATTAAATCAAAGTTTGCAAAATCATATAATCACTACTATAATTATAAGTAATAAAATGGTTAAAATGAGTTCAGTAATAGCAGATGCCACTTCTCATCATTGGTATGATATTTTTTCTTGGGTACTCGCCATCCGCTAAGAAAATGTTGGACTGGGTAATCCACCCACTCCTAGTGGTCATGGTAATAGTTATCATGTTGTCAATATGGAACTGTTATATGGCTTACAAAGTGTTCTGTAGGAGACCTAAGGTCCTAATGGTCACCTATGGTAATGGCATATAGTTACATGATATCAGGGACCGTTTGTCATACAAATGAGACAAGAATGTCTGAATGTATGTGTAGATAGTGATTTCATGTATCTATTGCCATAAACTGAGTAAAACAAAGACAAAATGGAAGCGGGGAAGTGCCCTCCGAGTGACCTATTCGTATTGCATGAGGAGATGTGGCATAAACAACTATGTACACACGCGCAGCATGCTTGCAGTATGAGAAAAAATATTCTCAGAGCGAATAACAAGACAAGCATGGAATTTGCACAATAACAACTCGTGATTTGTACAATAATAAGTTATATAAGAAAAATGCCAGTACACATGATCAAACTAGATCCAGTTTTAAGTGTATAAAACAGGACAGCACCTCGGTGGAGGTAGGGACTTTTCCAGACTCTTCAAGTGGACGCACTTTGGTCTGTGATGCACGCCGGGATTTTTCCTCCCCCTGCCGAGGTCCCCCGTCAGGAGGAGTGATGCTACAATATCCGGTAATGTATTGATGCTTACTATCTCTATATATATATAGTTGTATAATAAAGATGTTGATCATTGCATGTCAGAACTTTTGAACTAATCTTGTGCCAAAGGTCAATATAAATCTTTTTAATCATAATTAATAAATTTTATAATCTTGTTTTACCGAAAAAGACTCTTGTCTATGCCTAATTAGTATATTAGTGAGCGCTCCGTAAGTAAGGCGTAACACCTCTTCATTTGTGACTCGGTAAGACAGTAGCACTTGACAGGAAGGGGGCACAGGATGGGAGCAGCATATAACAGGATGGTGGCGCAAGATGGTAGCAGCACATGACAATATTAGGGCGCAGGATGGAAGCAGCAGACACCAGGATGGAGACCATATACCAATATAAATGCTCACCACCCAGGCGTAGAATGGGTTCAATAGCTAGTGTTATATGATGCTATTTTCCATTGAATAAAACATAAGAGCGTGAAGTGATGATTTTCTTCACCTTGCATGTTATGCTCAATGGTAGCGCATGTAGATTTGTGGACCCACTGTGCCACAGGGCCAGGTCTGCCCAGGAAGAGGAGTAGCTATGCTACCTGACGTTTATTGGAGCTTCCCATGGCAGAGAGTGGGCTGCATGTAGCCACCAGGTATTTCTCCTGGGAAGAGCCAGGTACTGCAGCTACTGACCCCAGGGGTCAGGCACGCTGACACTGATTAGGGACAGGTTTCCATTCAAACTAGTAAGTTCTGTCATCTTTGCAGAATGATTATTAACACGCATTCAAGCTCAGTTCAGACACGCTGGTCTAGGATACTGGATCAGGGTTTGGTTACACACGGATCGGGATGCAATATTTAGGCTCTGGCCGCTCCTGGACCAGGGGACGAGGTTCAGGCTTGGCTGCTCCAGGACCAGGTGACTACAGATACAAGACTGGTTGCTCTGGGACAAAGGGACCTCACAACTCACTAGTAGTACATCTTACTCACTAATGATTCTACATGTTGCTTGACAACTCGCTAAGGGAGAGGGAGTCTTTTATACAAGATGACTCCCAGCAACTGGCTGTGAGTCATCTTGTAGGTGCACTGATTATACTAAATGCTTCTCAGCTACAAGCTGTGCCTTTACAACAGGGAGATGGTAATTGGCGTGCCATTGGACCTGTGGCATGCACACAGGAAGCAGGAGCACGCCGGGGACCGTGCCGAGGGCTGGGTCAGCGAGTAAGCCGGCGTTCCTGCATGGATGGAAAAGGGGACACATTGCAGGGGTGCTGGCAATAACGCTACATTATATAAGCACTTTGATATCCTGGAGGCCCCTATTACAATCTCTAAAATTGTGGATTTAAGATTGGCAGCTTCAATTCAAAATATATACTAAATATATTTAAATGATTGATTAAAGGGAATCTGTCAGCAGGTTTTTCCTACAACATCTTCTGAGAGCAGCATAATGTAGAGAAAGAGACCCTGATTCTAGTGATGTGTCACTTAATTTACTGAGTGCAGCAGTTGTGATACAATCAAGGTTTTCTCTGCTGTAGATGTAGTAGTGCTTAGAAATCTAACCCTGTTCCCACCACTGATTAGGAGCTTTCTATGTATATTGCATGTTGCCAATAAGCTGCTAATCAGTGGTGGGAGCGTGGTTGGACAAGGAGGCATGCGGGCAGCTAGTCCAGGAGTGATAATCACCTGCTAATAAAACACTACAAGTACTGAAATAGAGCACACAACATAGTTTGTGATACATCACTAAAATCAAGGCCTCATCCTCTACATCATGTTGCCCTCAGATTTAATAGCAAAAATCTGCTGAAAGATACCCTTTAAGGGGCTTTTTAACCGTTATAACTGTTAGTCTTTGAAATCATCCCCTTTCTCCTCCAGTGTATAAGGCCTTGATTGTTTTGATTTGCAGACTGGGGAAGGATGCTCAATTTTGTGATTCTTATGGATCAATCTCCTAAATTCTTGCAAAGGTGATGGTGGGTACATTGAGTAAAGTGATTTTTAATATAGTTTATAAGGATCAGAGAGGATTTTTGGAGGGAAGGTCAACAGTGGACAATGTCAGGTGAGTTCAGATAAATTTTAGGGGCAAGGCGGACAACATTGTCGACAGAGTTATGCTAGCCTGGGATGCTAATAAGACTTTTGACTGTCTTGAATGGTCTTAGTTAAGGTCCTTCTTATTGGAAAGATTTGGTCTTAGAAATAATTTTATTAAAAGACTTAAGATAATTTCTAGAAAACCAAAAGCATTTATTTGCGTGAATGAGGAAATATTCTCAATATTTAGATCAACAAGAGAGTCTCACCAGAGATGCCCCCTTGTGCCGTGTTGTTTGCTGCTGCAACTGAACCGCTGTCAGCAGCTATTCGAGAGGACAAAAAGATTGAAGGCTTCAAATAAGTTTCTCATTATGGCAAAATGTCAGTGTATGATACATTAATTTACTTGGGGCATTGACAGAAAGCTTTGTCTGAAACATACAAGTAATAGAGGGATTTGGGAGGATCTCCGGCTTGCAGATCAATTGGATGAAATGTAGTTTAATGCCTTTGGATCAAAGGGAGATGGTGGAATATTTGACCATCTGCAGATCTAGGTAGCCAAGTAAGATGTAATCAGGTAGGATGTTAAAAAGTGGAAAATTTCAAATATATATGATTATATATATTTTAGTTGATCCAGCAGAGTATATGAACATAAATGTATTGCCCCTTCACAATGTATTAAGAAAGCTGCAATTTGGTCAGTCCTTCCCTTAACTTGGCTGCCAGAGTTAAATTTGTAGAAATTATTTGATTGCTACAAATTTTATACATACTGCAGAATCTTCCTGTATATCTATAGATTCCATAGTTATAAACTTTAATTTGTAAAAGTGTATCAAGATTAGGGAAGCATTTTTTACAACTTTCTAAAGAGAAAGCTATGTTATTGCTTCTGAATTAGAAGTTCTATTACTTAGCGTCACAAATGCAATGTTTGAATAGCATTGTGGTTGGGCTACTAAAGGAAATATTACTTAATAGAATGAAACAAAGATATATCTCTCAATCCTAGAAATGGGACTCATGGTACAAACTGGTGACACACAGAGGCAGGCTGAGGCTAGGGAAAGAGGGGCATATGCCTCTCTGGCCACTCCCCAGAAGCTGTGCAGGGCCACCTGATTCTCGCTGCTCCCCGCCCGAGAGGAACTGGATGGGAGACAAGCCAGGGGAAGGTGAACGTGTGTGTGTCTGTGTGTATATGATTGTGTATATCTATGTATGTCTGTTTATATGTATTTTTGTGTATGTCTTCAAATATGTATATGCCTCTATGTGTATGTCTGTAAAAATCTTTGTGCACATTTCTGCAACTCATGTGTGCATTTCTGAGCGTGTGACTGCACGTGTCTGCATGACTGCATGTGTGACTGCGTATATGTGCATGACTGCATGTGTGTTTGACTAATTGTGCCTGACCATGTGTGTAACTGTGTGTGTGAGACTGTGTGAGTTACTGTGCATATGCACATGACTGCATGTTTGTGCATGACTACGTGTGCGACTGCATGTTTCATGATTGTGGGTGTCTGACTGTGTGTGCATGCCTGCTTGTGTATGTGTAACTACATGTGTGTATGCGGGACTGCATGTGTGTTCCTAGCTGTACATGTTACTGCATGTTAAATAAAAAAAGACTCAAGGCGGGATACACATAAACAATTGTGTAAAGGAGGGAACCATCACCACCAATGTGCGCCAATAGGAAATGTACTGGACAAATCGGAATAAAACCGGAAACACGAAGAAAAAACCGAAACAAGGTCCAATATAAAGTATATATAACAATGTTTATTAAAATATATGGTAGAGTGGTACAGTGGAAAAAATACCATAAAAAGCACTACACCAGGAACATATAAATGGCAATAAGAAAAAAATCATACATATAACCACAGTGGAAATTCAACATATATGTGCATACCTGTGTATATATGCCATATAGATATGAGTAGCAGAAATACCAAATCTATAATATAAAGAGCATGTGCAACATAAATAGAGTGGCGGCAAAAACCTGATAGAAAAAAGTACTGGCGCTAGGTGAGGCCAATGTGTAACATGGTGAACATGGTAACCCGTGTAATATAAAGCAGTGTACGGGCAGAAGAACAAATGGAAACAAGGCCAGAGCCACCTGGTATTTACCTGCTATGTGAAACAAAAGTCCCTGGGATGTACCAAACCCCGACGCGCGTTTCGCCGTCTGCCTTCGTCAGGGGGTGACGTTACTGCATGTGTGTGGACATGTGTGTGTGACTGCATGTGTGTACATTACTGAGTGTAACTGCGTGTGTGTATGTGCATGACTGCTTGGTGTGCATTAATGCACGTGTGTGACTACGTGTGTACGGCTGCATATGTGTGCATGACTGCAGGTGTCTGACTGCATGTGTGAGTGTCATTGCGTGTGTGTGCATGTGACTGTGTGCACATAACTGCATGCATGACTGCATGTGTGTAACATGGTGTGTCTGTGTGATTGTGACTGCATGTTTGTGAATGACTACGAGTGCATGACTTCACAAGTGTGTGCAGGACTGCATGTATGTGGACGTGTGTGCAACTGCTTGTGTGTGCATGACTGCATGTATGTGTGTTGTGTATGACTGCGTGTGTGTATGTGACTGCGTGTGTATATGACTGTGTGTGCGTGTGTGAGTGACTGAGGGTGTCTGACAATAGATGCATAAATAAACTAAAAATGTACACATATTTGGTATCTCTGCATCCGAAAAACCCGCTCTATAAGCCTGTCACACTAGTTAACTGTTTTATTGAACACAGTAAAAAAAAAAAATCTTGGCAAAAACTTGTGCTTTTTCGCCATACCGCTGAAAGAAAAGTAAAATAAAACACAATCAAAAAGTCGAATGTAAATATAAAAGGTATCCATGAACATGATCTCTTGCCCCGCAAAAACAAGACCCTACTCAGCTCCAGCAACAGAAAAATTAAAAAGCTATAGATCTGAAAAGATGGTGATGGAAAAACAATTAATTTTTCTCTAAAATTGTTTTATTGCGTAAGAGCAGTCTTATCACTTTTACCAAACAGTGAATGGCATAAAAAATACTGAATTTCTGTATTTCGTTCATTCTGCCTCCCAAAAATTGGAATATAAAGCAATTAGAAATGTGATATGCGCTCGAGTATGGTACCAACAAAAAGTTCAACTCAGCCCACAAATAACAAGCCCTCACATGGCTCTGTTGGAAGAAATATAGAAAAATTAAAGCTCTCAAAATAGGGTAATGCAAAAACTTTATTTTTGAAAAACAAAGCAGTTTTTAGTGTGTGATAGTAACAAGACCTAAAAATATATATAAATCTGATATACCGTATATACTCGAGTATAAGCCGAGATTTTCAGCCCAAATTTTTGGGCTGAAAGTGCCCCTCTCGGCTTATACTCGAGTCAAGGTGGGTGGCAGGGTCGGCGGGTGAGGGGGAGAGGGCGCTGAGGCATACTTACCTGCTTCCAGCGATCCTGGCACTCACCCCAACTGTCCCACGGTCTTCTGTGCTGCAGCTTCTTCCCCTCTTCAGCGGTCACGTGTGACCGCTCATTAGAGAAATGAATAAGCGGCTCCACCTCCCATAGGGGTGGAGCCGCCTATTCATTTCTCTAATCAGCGGTAACGGTGACCGCTGATAGAGGAAGAAGCTGCGGCACCGAAGACAGCTGTCCGGGGAAAGGAGCCGGACGCCGGGACCAGGTAATTATGTAATATTCACCTGTCCGGGTTCCAGCCGCCGGGCGCCGCTCCATCTTCCCGGTGTCTCTGCGCTCTGACTGTTCAGGTCAGAGGGCGCGATGACGCATATAGTGTGTGCGGCGCCCTCTCCCTGATTAGTCAGAGCAGAGAGACGCCGGGACCGGACGCCGGAACGAGACGCCGGGAGCTGCAAGCAAGAGAGGTGAGTATGTGTTTTTTTTTTTTTACTGCAGCAGCAGCGACAATGGCAGAGCTTTCTATGGGGAAATATGAACGGTGCAAGAGCACTATGTGGGGCAGAGCTATAGGGCAATAATGAACGGCGCAGAGCACTACAGTCATGGCCAAAATTTTTGAGAATGACACCAAAATTATATTTTCACATGATCTGCTGCCCTCTGGTTTTTATTAGTGTTTGTCTGATGTTTATATCACATACAGAAATATAATTGCAATCATATTATGAGTACCAATAGGTTATATTGACAGAATGAGTTAATGCAGCAAGTCAATATTTGCAGTGTTGACCCTTCTTCTTCAAGACCTCTGCAATTCTCCCTGGCATGTTCTCAATCAACTTCTGGACCAAATCCTGACTGATAGCAGTCCATTCTTGCATAATCAATGCTTGCATTTTGCCAGAATTTGTTGGTTTTTGTTTGTCCACCCGTCTCTTGATGATTGACCACACGTTCTCAATGGGATTAAGATTTGGGGAGTTTCCAGGCCATGGACCCAAAATCTCTATGTTTTGTTCCATGAGCCATTTAGTTATCACCTTTGCTTTATGGCAAGGTGCTCCATCAGGCTGCAAAAGGCATTGTTGGGCGCCAAACTGCTCTTGGACGGTTGGGAGAAGTTGCTCTTGGAGGACATTCTGGTACCATTCTTTATTCATGGCTGTGTTTTTTAGGCAAGACTGTGAGTGAACTGATTCCCTTGGCTGAGAGCCAACCCCACACATGAATGGTTTCAGGATGCTTTACAGTTGGCATGAGACAAGACTGGTGGTAGCGCTCACCTCTTCTTCTCCGAATAATCTGTTTTCCAGATGTCCCAAACAATCGAAAAGGGGATTCATCAGAGAAAATGACTTTGCCCCAGTCCTCAGCAGTCCACTCCCTATACCTTTTGCAGAATATCAGTCGGTCCCTGATGTTTTTTCTGGAGAGAAGTGGCTTCTTTGCTGCCCTCCTTGAAACCAGGCCTTGCTCAAAGATTCTCCACCTCACAGTGTGTGCAGAAGCACTCACACCAGCCTGCTGCCATTCCTGAGCAAGCTCGGCACTGCTGGTAGTCCGATCCCGCAGCTGAAACAGTTTTAAGATACGGTCCTGACGCTTGCTGGTCTTTCTTGGGCGCCCTGGAGCCTTTTTGACAACAATGGAAGCTCTCTCCTTGAAGTTCTTGATGATGCGATAGATTGTTGACTGAGGTGCAATCTTTGTAGCTGCGATACTCTTCCCTGTTAGGCCATTTTTGTGCAGTGCAATGATGGCTGCACGCGTTTCTTTAGAGATAACCATGGTTAACTGAAGAGAAACAATGATACCAAGCACCAGCCTCCTTTTAAAGTGTCCAGTGATGTCATTCTTACTTAATCATGACTGATTGATCGCCAGCCCTGTCCTCATCAACACCCACACCTGTGTTAATGGATCAATCACTAAAACGATGTTAGCTGCTCCTTTTAAGGCAGGACTGCAATGATGTTGAAATGTGTTTTGGGGGTTAAAGTTCATTTTCTGGGCAAATATTGACTTTGCAAGTACAGTAATTGCTGTTAAGCTTATCACTCTGACATTCAGGAGTATATGCAAATTGCCATTAGAAAAACTGAAGTAGTAGACTTTGGAAAAATTAATATTTGTCTCATTCTCAAAATTTTTGTCCATGACTGTATATGGGGCAGAGCTATAGGGCAATAATGAACGGTGCAAGAGCACTATATGGGGCAGAGCTATAGGGCAATAATGAACGGTGCAAGAGCACTATATGGGGCAGAGCTATAGGGCAATAATGAACGGCGCAGAGCACTATATGGGGCAGAGCTATAGGGCAATAATGAACGGTGCAGAGCACTATATGGCACAGCTATGGGGAAATAATGATCTATTTTTATTATTGAAATTCACCGGTAGCTGCTGCATTTCCACCCGAGGCTTATACTCGAGTCAATAAGTTTTCCCAGATTTTTGTGGCAAAATTAGGGGGGTCAGCTTATACTCGGGTCGGCTTATACTCGAGTATATACGGTATCTGTAATCAAAGTGACCTAAAGAATTAATTTGTTATATTACTTATACTGCGCGACAACCAGTGGAAAATAATAAAAGTAATTGTTAAATTGTTATATATTTGTTCATTCTGCCTCTCAAAGATTGCAGTATGGCCCGGCTTACATTTATTCTGCGCTCTATGCTGAGCACTTACATCAGAGATTCCATCTTAATCTCTGAAATGCATGATTCAGACAAAGCCTCCAATGGAACATTCCCTATAATGAGGCAGAGGTAGTAACTTTGGACTCCGTCTGACTAATGATCAAGGGGTCTCTATATTTTTAAGCTTGCATAAAAGAGAGGTCAACCACAGTTTTTTGCACATCTGAATAGAGGACATTGCTGAACAGCGTGCTCAGCGTAGAGTGCTGGATACATGTGATCCAAAATGTTATGTAAAATGTTCCCAATAAAGGCTTCATCTCAATCCATAAAAGACATGTCCCTACTCAGGTTCATCATCTCTTAATAGAAACATAGGGTTTTATTTCTGAATGGTAGCTCAATGCTTCTGGAAAGTGACATGGCTCTTCACCCCCACAAAAGAAATTAATCAAATGATGCTATCCCAAATCCAAATGACCACTCCTTCTGAGTCCCACAGCATGCTTAAACTGCAGTAAGTGACCAAATGTTTGCCAGTACTGTACTGAGGAGAGCCCACTTAATTTACAGGGGGCATGCATGAAGCACAAGCTGGGCACAATGTATTGGGCAGCACAATATTATTATTATTATTATTATTATTATTATTATTAATTTATATAGCACCATTAATTCCATGGTGCTGCACATGAGAAGGGGTTACATCAAAATACAAATATCACTTACAGTAAACAAAACTAACAATGACAGACTGATACAGAGGGAAGAGGACCCTGCTCATGCGGGCTTACATTCTACAGGATTATGGGGAAGGAGACAGTAGGTTTGCAGTAGTTCTGATGGTGTTGAGGTGGCCGTGTGGTCATTACAGACTGTAAGCTTCTTTGAAGAGATTGGTTTTCAGGTTTCTTTTGAAGGATCCAAATGTGGTGGATAACCGGACGTGTTGGGGCACAGAATTCCAGAGGATGGGGGATATTCGGGAGAAGTCTTGGAGGCGACTGGGTGAGGAGCGAATAAGCGTGGAGGAGAGACGGAAGTCTTGGGAGGACCGGAGATTACGTGAGGGAAGATATTGAGAGATTAGTTTGCAACTATACGGAGGAGAAAGGTTATGGATGGCTTTTTAGGTCAGTGTTACTAGTTTAAACTGGATACGCTGGGAAATTGGGAGCCAGTGAAGGGATTTGCAAAGAGGGGAAGCAGGAGTATAGCGAGGAGAGAGCTTAATTAGTCGGGCAGCTGAGTTAAGGATGGACTGGAGGGGTGCGGGAGTGTTAGAAGGTAGGCCACAGAGGAGGATGTTGCAGTAGTCGAGGCGGGAGATGATTAGGGCATGCACAAGCATTTTGGTAGAGTGAGGGTTGAGGAAAGGACGGATTCTGGAAATATTTTTGAGCTGGAGGCGACAGGAGGTGGCGAGAACTTAGATGTGTAGTTTGAAGGACAGGGCAGTATCCAAAGTTACTCTGAGGCAGTGAATTTTGGGGACAGGGGAAATTTTGATTTCATTTATTTTGATAGATAGATCAGGTAGGGAAGATATGCGAGATGGAGGAAAGATAATTAGTTCAAATTTGTCCACATTGAGCTTGAGGAAGCGAGAGGAGAAGAAGGAGGATATGGCTGATAGACACTCTGGGATTCTGGAGAGCAGAGAGGTGACATCTTAGCCAGAGAGGTAGATCTGAGTGTCATCAGCATATAGATGGTACTGGAAGCCATAGGACCTTATGAGTTGTCCTAGGCCGAGGGTATAGATTGAGAAGAGTAGGGGCCCAAGGACAGAGCCTTGAGGGACACCAACAGAGAGGGGGCGAGAAGAAGAGGTAGTTTGGGAGTAGGAAATGCTAAATGTGCGGTTGGTAAGGTATGAGGAGATCCAAGATAGGGCAAGGTCTTTGACCCCAAAGAAAGAGAGGATCTGTAGTAGGAGGCAGTGGTCAACTGTGCAGAGGACAGGTCTAGAAGGAGGAGTATAGCTTTTAGCTTTGGTTGTAAGTAAGTTGTTAGAAATTTTGGTCAGGGCAGTCTCAGTGGAATGGTGGGGATGGAAGCCAGATTGTAGGTTGTCGAAGAGAGAGTTAGATGCAGAGTGAGAGGAAAGTTCAGCATGGACGTGCTGCTCAAGGAGTTTGGATGCAAATGGGAGAAAAAGATATGGGGCGATAGCTGGACATAGCGCTTGGGTCAAGGGATAGCTTTTTGAGGATAGGTGTGATTGTGGCATGTTTGAAAGCATTGGGGAAGGTACCAGAAGTTAGTGATAGGTTGAAGAGATGGGTTAGGGATGGGATTAGTGTGGTGGTGAGGTTGGGAAAGAGGTGGGATGGGATGGGGTCAAGTGCACAAGTGGTGAGGTGTGATTTGGAGAGAAGATGAGCAAGCTCCCCTTCAGTGATTTTGGAGAGGGAAGTTATGGGGTTTGGGCATTTTTTCTGGTAAACAAAGGGGTTGTGGTGGTTTGACGACAAAGATTTGCCTTGTTTGGTCGATCTTATTTTTGAAGTGCGTGGCAAAGTCCTTGGCAACGATTAGGGAACTCGGAGGGGGCAGTGGTGGGCGGAGGAGGGAGTTAAAAGTTTTGAACAACTGTTTGCAGTTGTGGGATAAGGAAGATACAAGGGATGTAAAGTAGGCCTGTTTAGCAGAGGTGAGAGCTGATTTGAATGCGAGTGTTGCTTGGGCACTACAGATTTGCTACTTTCCCTTTGTCATATACTCTGCTTCTGGTAAACACCCATTGAGTCATAATCATCAGTATACCGCAAGATGAATTCCCAGAGGGGTGCAATTTCCAAAATGGGGTCACTTGAGTGGGCGTTTTGCTCTTCTGGAATTTAGGGGCAATATCTGAACTTAAATATGTTGCTCCTTCCCTTTTGAGATTTGCACTGTACCTCAAACGTACAGTAGTTTTCAACGACATATGGGGTATTAGTGAACTCAGGAGAAATGGTGTAACAAATTGTTTCAACCATTTTCTCCTAATACCTCTTTTAAAAATGAAAAACTTGGGGTGAGAGCAACATTTTAGTGGAAAAATGGTATTTTTCATTTTCAAAGCCCACTGTTATACAATTCTGTTTTTAAAAATGCTCACTACACCTCTAAATGAATTCCTCAAAAGGCGTAGTTTCCAAAATGCATTCATTTGGGAGGAATGTCTGCTTTATTGGCATGTCAAGGGCTCTTCTAACATGATATGAAATCTGCAACCGATTACATCCAAATTTTGGCTCAAAAATTCAAATGGTGCTCATTCCCATCTGATCCCTGTTGTGTGCCCAAACAATAGTTTGTGACCACATGTAAGGTATCGTAATCAGAAGAAACTGCACACAAAGTGCAGTCCATTTTGTTCTTCCACACTTGGATAAATTCAAAATATTGCTAGAGACATTTTTGTGGAAAAAATTTAACTTTAATTTTCACGTCCAAATGTTATAAATTTATATGAAGCACCTGTCAGTTATAAATGCTCATGATACCCACACATGAATTCCTTGAAGGGTACAATTTTCAAAATGGGGTTAGTCGTGTGGTTTCTGCTGTTTTGTCTTACCAGGGGCTTTTCAAATGCAGCATGGTGTCCATAATCTATTCTATATAAAATTGTACTCCAAAATTCAAATGCCGCTCCTTCTCTTCCGAGCCCTTCTGTTTGCCAAAAAAGTAATTTTTGACCACGTTTTAGGTATTGTATAGAGGAGAAATTGAACAAAAATTGTGCTGTCCATTTTCTCCTGTTACTCTTGTTAAAATGAAAAATTTGGGGTTAAAGCAGCATTTTTTAATTTTTATGCCTTAATGTTGCAAAATCCTACCCAGCATCTGTGCGTCTAAGATGGTCACCACACACCTTGTTAAATTTCTTGAGGGGTGTAGTTTCCAAAATGATGTCAGTTGTGGGGGGTTCCTACTGTTTTGGTACCTCTAGAGTTTGGCAAATGTGACATGGTGTCCACATTCTTTTCCAGCTATAATTTTTTTATCCTATGGGCTTGCATATGTTAAAAATAAACAATAATAAAAATGGTTTTACTGTCCCTTCCTTAGTCCAGCACTTCATTTCAGCTACAGCTCATGTCTTTATTGATATTCCAACTACAGCACATATGGGGTCATTGGCTCTACCAATGAAGATGGCACCAACCGCTGAGGCCAGTGACTGTAACCTGAGTGATCACTGTATAAGCATCATATTACGTTGAATGACAAAAAGTGTTCTGTATATTGATGATCTTAGTAAAAATTTACATTGAGTTTTTTTATATAAGTTTCCAATGTGTACATTGTGTTTTTTTTTTAATACTAACGATTTATTGATACATGATGTGTATATTCCTTAGAAGACTAAATGAGCCTCTTGCAGTACATTCATTGTCACATTGAGCATTTATTCATTATTTCCATCACTGTTCTATATAAAATCCTACACATATAATGTATTTCAATAGTTCTAGCTTTATTTTTGTCAATTAGTGGATAGTTAACATGTCACATTTGTGCTACTTACAATCATTAAGACCATCAAGCTTTATTAATAAAGAATATTGACCTCTTTGAAAACTTGACTTTCAACTTTAACCCCTTCATGACCCAGCCTATTTTGACCTTAAAGACCTTGCCGTTTTTTGCAATTCTGACCAGTGTCCCTTTATGAGGTAATAACTCAGGAACGCTTCAACGGATCCTAGCGGTTCTGAGATTGTTTTTTCGTGACATATTGGGCTTCATGTTAGTGGTAAATTTAGGTCAATAAATTATGCATTTATTTGTGATAAAAACGGAAATTTGGCGAAAATTTTGAAAATTTCGCAATTTTCACATTTTGAATTTTTATTCTGTTAAACCAGAGAGTTATGTGACACAAAATAGTTAATAAATAACATTTCCCACATGTTTACTTTACATCAGCACAATTTTGGAAACAAAATTTTTTTTTGCTAGGAAGTTATAAGGGTTAAAATTTGACCAGCGATTTCTCATTTTTACAACGAAATTTACAAAACCATTTTTTTAGGGACCACCTCACATTTGAAGTCAGTTTGAGGGGTCTATATGGCTGAAAATACCCAAAAGTGACACCATTCTAAAAACTGCACCCCTCAAGGTACTCAAAACCACATTCCAGAAGTTTATTAACCCTTCAGGTGCTTCACAGCAGCAGAAGCAACATGGAAGGAAAAAATGAACATTTAACTTTTTAGTCACAAAAATTATCTTTTAGCAACAATTTTTTTATTTTCCCAATGGTAAAAGGAGAAACTGAACCACGTAAGTTGTTGTCCAATTTGTCATGAGTATGCTGATACCTCATATGTGGGGGTAAACCACTGTTTGGGCACACGGCAGGGCTTGGAAGGGAAGGAGCGCCATTTGACTTTTTGAATCAAAAATTGGCTGTACTCTTTAGCGGACACCATGTCACGTTTGGAGAGCCCCCGTGTGCCTAAAAATTGGAGCTCCCCCATAAGTGACCCCATTTTGGAAACTAGACGCCCCAGGGAACTTATCTAGATGCATAGTGAGCACTTTGAACCCCCAGTTGCTTCACAAATTGATCCGTAAAAATGAAAAAGTACTTTTTTTTCACAAAAAAATTTTTTTCGCCTCAATTTTTTCATTATCACATGGGCAATAGGATAAAATGGATCATAAAATTTGTTGGGCAATTTCTCCCGAGTACGCCGATACCTCATATGTGGGGGTAAACCACTGTTTGGGCACTCGGCAGGGCTCGGAAGGGAAGGCGCGCCATTTGACTTTTTGAATGGAAAATTAGCTCCAATTGTTAGCGGACACCATGTCGCATTTGGAGAGCCCCTGTGTGCCTAAACATTGGAGCTCCCCTACAAGTGACCCCATTTTGGAAACTAGACCCCCCAAGGAACTTATCTAGATGCATATTGAGCACTTTAAACCCCCAGGTGCTTCACAGAAGTTTATAACGCAGAGCCATGAAAATAAAAAATAATTTTTCTTTCCTCAAAAATGATTTTTTAGCCTGGAATTTCCTATTTTGCCAAGGGTAATAGGAGAAATTGGACCCCAAATGTTGTTGTCCAGTTTGTCCTGAGTACGCTGATACCCCATATGTGGGGGTAAACCACTGTTTGGGTGCACGGCAGGGCTCGGAAGGGAAGGCACGCCATTTGGCTTTTTAAATGGAAAATTAGCTCCAATCATTAGCGGACACCATGTCACGTTTGGAGAGCCCCTGTGTGCCTAAACATTGGAGATCCCCCAGAAATGACCCCATTTTGGAAACTAGTCCACCAAAGGAACTAATCTAGATGTGTGGTCAGGACTTTGAACCCCCAAGTGCTTCACAGAAGTTTATAACGCAGAGCCATGAAAATAAAAAAAAAAAAATATTTTCTCAAAAATGATCTTTTAGCCTGCAATTTTTTATTTTCCCAAGGGTATCAGGAGAAATTTGACCCCAAAAGTTGTTGTCCAGTTTCTCCTGAGTATGCTGATACCCCATATGTGGGAGTAAACCACTGTTTGGGCACATGCCGGGGCTCGGAAGTGAAGTAGTGACGTTTTGAAATGCAGACTTTGATGGAATGCTCTGTGGGCGTCACGTTGCGTTTGCAGAGCCCCTGATGTGGCTTAACAGTAGAAACCCCCCACAAGTGACCCCATTTTGGAAACTAGACCCCAAAAGGAACTTATCTAGATGTGTGGTGAGCACTTTGAACCCCCAAGTGCTTCACAGAAGTTTATAATGCAGAGCCGTGAAAATAATAAATACGTTTTCTTTCCTCAAAAATAATTATTTAGCCCAGAATTTTTTAATTTTCCCAAGGGTAACAGGAGAAATTTGACCCCAATATTTGTTGTCCAGTTTCTCCTGAGTACGGTGATACCCCATATGTGGGGGTAAACTACTGTTTGGGCACATGCCGGGGCTCGGAATTGAAGTAGTGACGTTTTGAAATGCAGACTTTGATGGAATGCTCTGCGGGCGTCACGTTGCGTTTGCAGAGCCCCTGATGTGGCTAAACAGTAGAAACCCCCCACAAGTGACCCCATTTTGGAAACTAGACCCCGAAAGGAACTTATCTAGATGTGTGGTGAGCGCTTTGAACCCCCAAGTGCTTCATAGAAGTATATAATGCAGAGCCGTGAAAATAATAAATACGTTTTCTTTCCTCAAAAATAATTATTTAGCCCAGAATTTTTTATTTTCCCAAGGGTTACAGGAGAAATTGGACCCCAAAAGTTGTTGTTCAGTTTCTCCTGAGTACGCTGATACCCCATGTGTGGAGGTAAACCACTGTTTGGGCACACGTCGGGGCTCAGAAGGGAAGTAGTGACTTTTGAAATGCAGACTTTGATGGAATGGTCTGCGGGCGTCACGTTGCGTTTGCAGAGCCCCTGGTGTGCCTAAACAGTAGAAACCCCCCACAAGTGACCCCATTTTAGAAACTAGACCCCCCAAGGAACTTATCTAGATATGTGGTGAGCACTTTGAACCCCCAAGTGCTTCACAGACGTTTACAACGTAGAGCCGTGAAAATAATAAATCATTTTTCTTTCCTCAAAAATGATGTTTTATCAAGCATTTTTTTATTTTCACAAGGGTAACAGGAGAAATTGGACCCCAGTAATTGTTGCGCAGTTTATCCTGAGTATGCTGGTACCCCATATGTGGGGGTAAACCACTGTTTGGGCACACGTCAAGGCTCGGAATTGAGGGAGCACCATTTGACTTTTTGAATACGAGATTGGCTGGAATCAATGGTGGCGCTATGTTGCGTTTGGAGACCCCTGATGTGCCTAAACAGTGGTAACCCCTCAATTCTACCTCCAACACTAACCCCCCCACACCCCTAACCCTAATCCCAACTGTAGCCATAACCCTAATCACAACCCTAACCCCAACACACCCCTAACCCTAACCACAACCCTAATTCCAACCCTAACCCTAAGGCTACGTGCCCACGTTACAGATTCGTGTGAGATTTTTCAGCATCATTTTTGAAAAATACGCGGGTAAAAGGCACTGCGTTTTACCTGCGGATTTTCCGTGGATTTCCAGTATTTTTTGTGCGGATTTCACCTACGGATTCCTATTGAGGAACAGGTGTAAAACGCTGCGGAATCCGCACAAAGAATTGACATGCTGCGGAAAATACAACGCAGCGTTTCCGCGCTGTATTTTCCGCACCATGGGCACAGCGGATTTGGTTTCCATATGTTTACATGGTACTGTAAACCTGATGGAACACTGCTGCGAATCCGCAGCGGCCAATCCAAATCCGCACCGTGTGCACATGGCCTAATTCTAAAGGTATGTGCACACGCTGCGGAATACGGGGCGGATCCGCAGCAGTTTCCCATGAGTTTACAGTTCAATGTAAACATATGGGAAACAAAAATCGCTGTACACATGCTGCGGAAAAACTGCACGGAAACGCAGCGGTTTACATTCCGCAGCATGTCACTTCTTTGTGCGGATTCCGCAGCGGTTTTACAACTGCTCCAATAGAAAATCGCAATTGTAAAACCGCAGTGAAATGCGCAGAAAAAACGCGGTAAATCCGCCATAAATCCGCAGCGGTTTAGCACTGCGGATTTATCAAATCCGCAGCGGAAAAATCCGCAGAGGACCAGAATACGTGTGCACATACCGAAACCCTACCCCTAACCCTACCCCTAACCCTAGCCCTAACCCTACCCCTACCCCTAACCCTACCCCTAACCCTACCCCTAACCCTATCCCTACCCCTAACCCTACCAACCCTAACCCTAGCCCTAACCCTACCCCTAACCCTACCCCTAACCCTACCCCTAACCCTATTCTAACATTAGTGGAAAAAAAAAAATCTTTATTTTTTTATTGTCCCTACCTATGGGGGTGACAAAGGGGGGGGTCATTTATTATTTTTTTTATTTTGATCACTGTGATATAATCTATCTCAGTGATCAAAATGCACTTTGGAACGAATCTGCCGGCCTGCAGATTCGGCGGGCGCACTGCGCATGCGCCCGCCATTTTGGAAGATGGCGGCGCCCGGGGAGAAGACGGACGGACCCCGGCAGGATCGGTAAGTATGATGGGGTGGGGGGGAGCACGGGGGGGGATCGGAGCATGGGGGGGTGAATCGGAGCGCGGGAGGGGTGGAACGGAGCACGGGGGGGTAGAACGGAGCACGGGGGTGGAACAGAGCACGGGCGGGTGGAACGGAGCACGGAGGGGGGTGGATCGGAGTGCAGGGGGGGTGATTGGAGCACGGGGGGAGCAGCCAAGAGCACGGGGGGGAGCGGAGCACAGGACAGAGGGGAGCCGGAGCAGTGTACCGGACAGATCGGGGAGTTGGGGGGGCGATCGTTGGGGTGGGGTGGGGGCACATTAGTATTTCCAGCCATGGCCGATGATATGGCAGCATCGGCCATGGCTGGATTGTAATATTTCACCAGTTATAATAGGTGAAATATTACAAATCGCTCTGATTGGCAGTTTCACTTTCAACAGCCAATCAGAGCGATCGTAGCCACGGGGGGGGGGTGAAGCCACCCCCCCTGGATTAACTACCACTCCCCCTGTCCCTGCAGATCAGGTGAAATGGGAGTTAACCCTTTCACCCGATCTGCAGGGACGCGATCTTTCCATGACGCCACATAGGCGTCATGGGTCGGATTGGCACCGACTTTCATGACGCCTACGTGGCGTCATGGGTCGGGAAGGGGTTAATTGTACTATGGAGTACTAATACTAGTACTAATAGTACTATGTACTATTAACTGAAAAGAAATCTGGTCTAACCTATAGTGGGAGTTTTTCCTTTCTCCCTAGTAGGTTGTTGTCTGCTTATGATTGGTCAACCTCATGCAGGGGAAGAAGTACATGCCCCCAATATAAAATATCTAATAAGTCCCCTTAGACTCAACATAAATTATAACCCAAACTTTACAAGCCAATATCTCTGTAACAGAGAGGAGAGATTAAAAAATAAAAAAAATCATGTTTGACTAAGCTTTTCAAGCACTATTGCATGTTAAATCTTTTCTTCTTATTCACTTTCCATGATTTCTGACGATTGCCCCTTTATTGCTTACTTAAAAAAAAGTATGAAAATAAAGGTTCCCATCACTCCACTGAAATGAGGGCATCACCAAGTGGGTCTTCTCTCTCCTGGAGCCCAATTCTGAGGGAAATAGACTGCCACTATTATACATTCTCCATTGGCTCAAAATGTCAATGAACTAAGGACTTTTACACCATATATCAGTTTTTTGTTCCTACTCTTAGAGAGTATTTCCTCTTTTTTAACCTTACCATATATAGTTACCCATCCTTCATCATAAAATAGTTTTTGTCTTTCCTATTTTATTAAATCTATTTAAGAATTTAAGAAAAAATTGTGTGATATATGAAAGATGTTTTGAAGAATGTTCTCCTGTGCATGACTCCATTTCCCTTCTGAAATACAACCATTGCTTGGATATCTTTGCAGTAAGCAGCTTATGTCTAAGAAAAGACAAACAGCCTTTGTGAGTAGTTTACCAATATAGCAATTTAGAAGGTCGCAATCATTTTACAATTGATTTGGCTGCAAGAACAAATTGTATTTTTGACAAAAAATAAATAATAATAATCTTTATTTATATAGAGCCAACATATTCCGCAGCACTTTGCAGTTTAAGTTTCAAACACAACAGTCATAAGTAACAACGTTAACAATACAATAATTAAAGCGAAATAAAACGACCCTGCTCGTGAGAGCTTACAATCTACAGATTGGGAGAGGTATATGGCTCTAAGATAGGAAAAGGGAAAACTTATGACTTTGGAGCATGGTTAAATATGAAATACCTGGAGGAAATATTTACCATCCAAAGGTTCAGTACATTTCTACATTTGGTCTGATGACCATGGCTATGGATTGAGTTTGTATAAAGACCCCATAGAAATCTGACTAAAGCTAGAAAAATTAATAAAACCTATCCAAAAAATACTATTACTTTAGTAACTGTTGAGTCCTGTATTTTGGAATTTGCCAATGAATTAACTTATAAAATAAAGTGATTTATTTTATTAATTTATAAATTTCTTTTAGTTAGTGTTTTAGAAAACATACATTTATAAAGCAGAATTAGATGTGCAAATGCTTGAACTAATTCACTACATATTCAGCCTTGGCATCAGCCATTTTTTTTAGAGGTGTTATTCCATGACTTTCATTACACGCAGTCAAATGGGTCATAAAAGTAAGTAAGGTGTTTAGGTTACAGCCAAATAAATCTTATTAATCTTTACGGAGGAGTGCAGTGTATGCTCTTCCTGATCTCCAGTCAAGAATTGGGATTTGTTGCTTCTTGGCAACAGTGGGGGTCACAGAGGTAGAACCTCTATCTAACCTTCTTTTATGATGAGTTGTAAAAGTAAAGCATGGAATAAGAATTAAAAAACCTAAATGAACCTATATTTATGCCAATAAATGTTAAAAGACATGGAATTGACTATAATGTGTTTGATCAAATTTTATACAAACATGAGAAATATAAAAGTCCTAGTAAAACATCTTTCACATTTTCACCAATAGTATCAGTTACTCGAGTATCATCCTTGTCAATAAAATAAATATTTTTACAGAAGGGCAGATTATTTATATCTTTTTTTTGAATATAAGAAAGCAACATCTTGGAATGGTAACTGAAAACTGCTCATAAAGACCGAGCATCTGATAAATATAAATCTTGATCCTAAAAATTCTACTTACAAAAGTCTATTCCAATTGTCGTAGGTTTTTTTTTTTTAGTTTTCACTTTTGCCTACCCAAAATGTTAACGTGTGACTTACAAAATAAGTAAACTGTTCGACAATTGACATTTCACGTAATTTCAGTGAATATAAACCATGTAATGCACCACATAAAGAGCATCCCTAACATATTACTTCATTAAAGTCCTCAAAACATTACTGCAAATCAAAGGGAGCCACAGAGGCATTAAACAAAATTATCTGCAAATCTACTTCCATTCTCTCCAAGGAATTGCACTGATTCCAATGTTGAAAGTGTTATAGTGTATATTATATTGTTATTTAAGTTTATGTCAAGCTCCAAAATAATGATAAATTTGGTATGAGGCAAGTTATACTCCCAATACAGGCATTGCATGAACATCAGAACAATGAGTTATAACAAATTTACTTACAGTTTATTCCAATAATGCAGGCGAGATAAAGAAGGAATCCTGGTAGCATTTCTGTGAGGCAGAAGGTACTGAATGGAAGAAAGGCTGTCTGCCCTGTTCAGAAGGCAGATCATTCAGCGGATTCAGGAGCCAATATTTCTGGCTGCAGCACCAAGAGCTCACACACAAGCAGCTTCCCTCCCTTTCTAGCCTTTCCTAGTTCTGTGTGTTCAGCTACCTCTTTAATTGCTCCTTATTCCTCGTCTCTTTTCTGACCCTACTGCATACACATTGGAAAGTGAATGAGAGAAGAGAGGGAGAAGTGAGGGGGAGGAGAGAAGGAGATTGCCGGAGTAATGTAGAGAAAGACTTTCCTTATTAATAGTCTGCTCTGTCAAAGTTGTAAATTGAGTAAAGTATAGACTACCATAGAATATACTAGAATAGGTGGGAGTACTCATTTAATGTATACATCAGGTTCTAAGTGATGGATGATTACATCTTGCTGATTCAATTAACCTCTTACCGAAATCTGCTGAACATGTGCGGCTCAAGTTGGGGCCGTTTGTTTAAAGCAAACTCATGGGGTGATAATGTGTGAAAATATATGTTACATGCAGCAAGGATCTGCCTCTCACAGCCATGAATCTGTTAAATAGAATCTGTCAGCAGGTTTTTGCTATGGAATCCGAAGACAGCATGAGGTAGGGGTAAACACACAGATTTCAACGATGTGTCTCATATCAGGTTCTGAGATGTTGTTTACTTACAGTGAAGCTTTTTTCACTAGGACATTAGCATTGCTGTGACTGTCTGGCACATGCCTCCTGGTCCAACTCCACCCACTCCTCCTAAGCAGCTTATTGGCTACAGACTATGTACAAACAGATTTATTATATTTATTTTTTTATTAATTTTTTTGATTTATTTGACACATATATATATTTTTTGACACTTATGCTTTGCACACTATTTTTATGAACTTGGATAGCCTATAATATTTTACACAGTACTTTTCACGTTATTTATTCATATTATTTTTTTATTTTCTTTATTTTTTATTTTTTCACCAATCATGTATCAATTACAGGTTCATTATATATGGATATGCGCATGATTAGTATTGGATTTTTATTGAATTTTGTCATTTTTATTTATGCACAATTATTTAATTGATTTGTTTGTTACTTATTTATATCATCACATGAAATATTGTTTATTTAATATTATTTGTATGTACAGTGTTTCATTGTGAATGGTTGTTTATTTATATTTTTAGCCGTGGTATCATTTAATTGTATATATCTTTACTTAATTATATATTTTCTTTATTTACATGATATATATTTTTGTTGTCCTGCCAGTCAGTTTTTTGTGCGCCCTAGCCCACCCACATACTGATCTACACTGTGCATATGCGTTTATTTCTTCTATTTTAGATTACACATGCTTGCATATGTATATTTATATATATATGTTAATAAAAATGTTATTAATTGTGCTATGTCTTTTTATCAATAAAATGTATTAATTTTAAAAAAATTGTTTTGGTATTTGTTGTTAGTAAATATTTTCTTTGAGGTATTTGCTTGTTGCGGAATATTTACTTTTTGGGATATTTTTCAATATTATTTGGTATTTCTTTTCTATATAGGATTTCTTTTTTTATGTACAAACAGAGCCTGGTGGTGTCGAGGTTAGCTTTCTCAGCTCTTTTTTATGTTAGAAGAACTCTGTGTCACAACTGTGCACTCAGTAAACTAAGTGATACATCACTGGATTCACGGTCTCTGTGCCTACATCAGGTTTTTCTTAGATGAGGCCGCAAAAACCTTCTGACAGTTTCACTTTAAATGCCTCTGCCAATCTCTGACAGTGGCAATAACAGTGTGTCAGCATTGGGGCACATCAGTCTATGGGCCCATCGACTCTCTCGCAGGGAGTGATCGCAGGACACCAATGGGTTGCTATGACAGATGGGGGTCTGTTGAAGACATCCATACCATGTTTTTCTATATCCAGCAATACTCTGGTATTGCTGAATATAGCGCTAGCAATCAGATAATCGCAGGTTTAATCACACTAAGGGGACTATCAAATACAGTAAGAAAAAAATGTTTTAAAAACTATGAAACAAACTCTATGAAAAATTGATTCCCACCCCTTTTTCCCATTAAAAAAATATATTTTATTTTATTTTAAAATACACATAAGTGGTGTTACCATGTCCATAAAAATCAGCTCCATAAAAATACAGAAAAAAATCAAAAATTCCTAAATGAAGTTTTTGATCACCACAAAACTGCAAAAAAATGCTGTGCGAAGCGATCAAAATGTCATATCTGTCCCAAAATGGAATCAATAAAAAACATTGTCTTTCCCTCACACAGCTCTATCAACCTTAAAATGAAAACATTACAGTTCTCGGGTTATTGCAAAACAATGATTTATTTATATTTAATTTTCCGATTTTTATTTCACCACTTAAATAATTTAAAAAATGGCCGTTTCGTATAGCTGTAATCGCATGAGGATGAGGATACTTGTACTCGTAAGTCATTTTTACCACACAATGTACACCATAAAAACAATTGCCAAAATGTCAGAATTTCTGTATATACTAGAGTATAAGCCATTCATCTCTGGGACACAGAACCTGTCTGCTTGCTGAGCTGTATGATGGTTGGACATTCCCAACCCCTGGCAAAAATTATGGAATCCCCGACCTTGGAGGATGTTCATTCCGTTGTTTAATTTTGTAGAAAAAAAGCAGATCACAGACATGGCACAAGACTACAGTCATTTCAAATTACAACTTTCTGGCTTTAATAAAACACTAAAAGAAATCAAGAACAAAAAATGTGGTAGTCAGTAATGGTTACTTTTTTAACCAAGCATAGGGGAAAAATTATGGAATCACTCAATTCTGAGGAAAAAATTATGGAATCACCCTGTAAATTTTCATACCCAAAACTAACACCTGCAAATTAGATCTGCTCATTAGTCTGCATCTAAAAAGGAGTGATCACACCTTGGAGAGCTTTTGCACCAAGTGTACTGACATGAATCTTTGCTCCAACACGATAGATGTCAATTGAAACAAAGGAGAGGATTATTAAACACTTAAAAGAGGGTAAATCTACACGCAATGTTGCAAAAGATGTTGGTTATTCACAGTCAGCTGTGTCTAAAATCTGGACCAAATACAAACAACATGGGAAGATTGTTAAAGGCAAACATACTGGTAGAGCAAGGGAGACATCAAAGCGTCAAGACCAGAAACTTAAAGCAATATGTCTCCAAAATAGGAAATGCACAACAAAACAAATGAGGAACGAATGGGAGGAAACTGAACTCAACGTCTGTGACCGAACTGTAAGAAACTGCCTAAATGAAATGGGATTTACATACAGAAAAGCTAAACAAAAGCCATCATTAACACCTAAACAGAAAAAAACAAGGTTACAATAGGCTAAGGAAAAGCAATCGCGGACTGTGGATGACTGGATGAAAGTCATATTCAGTGATGAATCATGAATCTGCATTGGACAAGGTGATGATGTTGGAACTTTTGTTTGGTGCCATTCCAGTGAGATTTATAAAGATGACTGCCTGAAGAGAAGATGCAAATTTCCACAGTCATTGATGATATGGGGCTGCATGTCAGGTAAAGGCACTGGGGAGATGTGTTGTGAATTCTGTGGTCAAGCTCCCTCCTGTGGTCATGAGTGGTACTTCGGCTGGTTCTGTCTATGAGCTTCCTCTGGTGGATGTGAGTGGGGCTGAGGCTTCTGAGTTTCCTTCCTCAGGTGACGAGGTTAAGTCGTTAGGTGCTGCTCTATTTAACTCCACCTAGTTCTTTGTTCCTGGCCTCCAGTCAATGTTCCAGTATTGGTCTTGCTCTCTCCTGGATCGTTCTTGTGGCCTGTCTGCCCTGCATAAGCTAAGTTTTGCTTGTGTTACTTTTGTTTGCTATATTTTCTGTCCAGCTTGCTATATTGGTTTTTCTTGCTTGCTGGAAGCTCTGAGACGCAGAGGGAGCACCTCCGTACCGTTAGTCGGTGCGGAGGGTCTTTTTGCGCCCTCTGCGTGGTTGTTTGTAGGTTTTTGTGCTGACCGCAAAGCTATCTTTCCTATCCTCGGTCTATTCAGTAAGTCGGGCCTCACTTTGCTAAAATCTATTTCATCTCTGTGTTTGTATTTTCATCTTACTCACAGTCATTATATGTGGGGGGCTGCCTTTTCCTTTGGCAAATTTCTCTGAGGCAAGGTAGGCTTATTTTTCTATCTTCAGGGCCAGCTAGTTTCTCAGGCTGTGCCCGAGGCGCTTAGGTCTGGTCAGGAGCGCTCCACGGCTACCTCTAGTGTGGTATGATAGGATTAGGGATTGCGGTCAGCAGAGTTCACACGTCTCAGAGCTCGTCCTATGTTAGTAACTATCAGGTCACTTTGTGTGCTCTTAACCACTAGGTCCATTGTGGTTCTGAATCACCTGTTCATAACAGTACTGGAGGCCCAAAGTACTAATGCTTCTAAAGTACTAAAGTTCTGAGACCATTTTTATTTCTCTGTACTGTGTTTTGTCTTTCTTTTCCCCTAGACATTTGGGTGGTTCAGGACACAGGTGTAGTGATGGACATTAAAGATCTGTCTTCTTGTGTGGATCATCTCACTGCAAGAGTACAAAATATTCAAGACTTTGTGGTTCAGAATTCTATGTTAGAACCAAGAATTCCTATTCCTGATTTGTTTTCTGGAGATAGAGCTAAGTTTCTGAGCTTTAAGAATAATTGTAAACTGTTTCTGGCTTTGAAACCCCGCTCCTCTGGTGACCCAGTTCACAAAGTTAGGATCATTATTTCTTTATTACATGGCGACCCTCAAGACTGGGCATTTTCCCTTGCGCCAGGAGATCCTGCATTATGTAATATTGATGCGTTTTTTCTGGCGCTCGGATTGCTGTATGATGAACCTAATTCAGTGGATCAGGCAGAGAAAAATTTGCTGGCTCTGTGTCAGGGTCAGGATGAGGTAGAGATATATTGTCAGAAGTTTAGGAAGTGGTCTGTGCTCACTCAATGGAATGAATGTGCGCTGGCAGCAATTTTCAGAAAAGGTCTCTCTGAGGCCCTTAAGGATGTCATGGTGGGATTTCCTATGCCTGCTGGTCTGAATGAGTCTATGTCTTTGGCCATTCAGATCGGTCGACGCTTGCGTGAGCGTAAAACTGTGCACCATTTGGTGGTATTATCTGAGCATGGACCTGAGCCTATGCAGTGCGATAGGACTTTGACCAGAGCTGAACGGCAAGAACACAGAAGTCAGAATGGGCTGTGTTTTTACTGTGGTGATTCCACTCATGCTATCTCCGATTGTCCTAAGCGCACTAAGCGGTTCGCTAGGTCTGCCACCATTGGTACGGTACAGTCGAAATTTCTTTTGTCCGTTACTTTGATCTGCTCTTTGTCATCCTATTCTGTCATGGCATTTGTGGATTCAGGCGCTGCCCTAAATTTGATGGACTTGGAGTATGCTAGGCGCTGTGGGTTTTTCTTGGAGCCTTTGCAGTATCCTATTCCATTGAGAGGAATTGATGCTACGCCTTTGGCCAAGAATAAGCCTCAGTACTGGACCCAGCTGACCATGTGCATGGCTCCTGCGCATCAGGAGGATATTCGCTTTTGGTGTTGCATAATCTGCATTATGTGGTCGTGTTGGGGTTGCCATGGCTACAAGTCCATAACCCAGTATTGGATTGGAAATCAATGTCTGTGTCCAGCTGGGGTTGTCAGGGGGTACATGGTGATGTTCCATTTCTGTCTATTTCATCATCCACCCCTTCTGAGGTCCCAGAGTTCTTGTCGGATTACCAGTTTGTATTTGATGAGCCCAAGTCCAGTGCCCTACCTCCGCATAGGGATTGTGATTGTGCTATCGATTTGATTCCTGGTAGTAAGTTTCCTAAAGGTCGACTGTTTAATTTGTCTGTGCCTGAGCACGCCGCTATGCGGAGTTACGTAAAGGAATCCTTGGAGAAGGGTCATATTCGCCCGTCGTCGTCGCCATTGGGAGCAGGGTTCTTTTTTGTGGCCAAGAAGGATGGTTCTTTGAGACCTTGTATTGATTACCGCCTTCTAAATAAAATCACGGTCAAATTTCAGTACCCCTTGCCGCTGCTGTCTGATTTGTTTGCTCGGATTAAGGGGGCTAGTTGGTTCACCAAGATAGATCTTCGTGGTGCGTATAATCTTGTGCGTATTAAACAGGGCGATGAATGGAAAACAGCATTTAATATGCCCGAGGGCCATTTTGAGTACCTGGTTATGCCATTCGGGCTTTCTAATGCTCCATCAGTGTTTCAGTCCTTTATGCATGACATCTTCCGAGAGTACCTGGATAAATTCCTGATTGTATACTTGGATGATATTTTGGTCTTCTCGGATGATTGGGAGTCTCACGTGAAGCAGGTCAGAATGGTGTTCCAGGTCCTGCGTGCGAATTCTTTGTTTGTGAAGGGGTCAAAGTGTCTCTTTGGTGTTCAGAAAGTTTCATTTTTGGGGTTCATTTTTTCCCCTTCTACTATCGAGATGGACCCTGTTAAATTTCAGGCCATTTATGATTGGACTCAGCCGACATCTCTGAAGAGTCTGCAAAAGCTCCCGGGCTTTGCTAATTTTTATCGTTGCTTCATCAATAATTTTTCTAGTATTGCTAAACCGTTGACTGATTTAACCAAGAAGGGTGCTGATGTGGTCAATTGGTCTTCTGCTGCTGTGGAAGCTTTTCAAGAGTTGAAGCATCGTTTTTCTTCTGCCCCTGTGTTGTGCCAACCAGATGTTTTGCTCCCGTTCCAGGTCGAGGTTAATGCTTCTGAGATTGGAGCAGGGGCTGTTTTGTCGCAAAGAAGTTCTGATGGCTCGGTGATGAAACCATGCGCCTTCTTTTCCAGGAAGTTTTCGCCTGCTGAGCGTAATTATGATGTTGGCAATCGAGAGTTGCTGGCCATGAAGTGGGCATTCGAGGAGTGGCGTCATTGGCTTGAAGGAGCTAAGCATCGCGTGGTGGTCTTGACTGATCACAAGAACTTGACTTATCTCGAGTCTGCCAAACGGTTGAATCCTAGACAGGCTCGTTGGTCGCTGTTTTTCTCCCGTTTTGACTTTGTGGTTTCGTACCTTCCGGGCTCTAAAAATGTGAAGGCGGATGCCCTGTCTAGGAGTTTTGTGCCCGACTCTCCGAGTTTGTCTGAGCCGGCGGGTATTCTCAAAGAGGGGGTAATTTTGTCTGCCATCTCCCCTGATTTGCGGTGGGTGCTGCAAAAATTTCAGGCTAATAGACCTGACCGTTGCCCAGCGGAGAAACTGTTTGTCCCTGATAAATGGACGAGTAGAGTTATCTCTGAGGTTCATTGTTCGGTGTTGGCTGGTCATCCTGGAATCTTTGGTACCAGAGATTTGGTGACTAGATCCTTTTAATGGCCGTCTCTGTCACGGGATGTGCATTCGTTTGTGCAGTCCTGTGGGATTTGTGCTCGGGCTAAGCCCTGCTGTTCTCGTGCGAGTGGGTTGCTTTTGCCCTTGCCAGTCCCGAAGAGGCCATGGACACATATATCTATGGATTTTATTTCGGATCTCCCCGTCTTTCAAAAAATGTCGGTCATTTGGGTTGTTTGTGATCGCTTCTCTAAGATGGTCCATTTGGTACCCTTGTCTAAATTGCCTTCCTTCTCTGATTTGGTGCCATTGTTCTTCCAGCATGTTGTTCGTTTACATGGCATTCCGGAGAACATCGTTTCTGACAGAGGTTCCCAGTTTGCTTCGAGGTTTTGGCGAGCCTTTTGTGCTAGGATGGGCATTGATTTGTCTTTTTCCTCGGCTTTCCATCCTCAGACAAATGGCCAGACTGAACGAACCAATCAGACCTTGGAAACATATCTGAGATGTTTTGTTTCTGCCGATCAGGATGATTGGGTGTCCTTTTTGCCTTTGGCTGAGTTCGCCCTTATTAATCGGGCCAGCTCGGCTACTTTGGTTTCACCGTTTTTCTGCAATTCTGGTTTCCATTCTCGTTTCTCTTCAGGGCAGGTTGAGTCTTCTGACTGTCCTGGTGTAGATACTGTGGTGGATAGGTTGCAGCAGATTTGGACTCATGTGGTGGACAATTTGACATTGTCTCAGGAGAAGGCTCAACGTTTCGCTAACCGCAGGCGCTGTGTGGGTCCCCGACTTCGTGTTGGGGATTTGGTTTGGTTGTCATCTCGTTATATTCCTATGAAAGTTTCCTCTCCTAAGTTTAAGCCTCGTTTCATTGGTCCGTATAGGATTTCTGAGGTTCTTAATCCTGTGTCTTTTCGTTTGACCCTTCCAGCTTCTTTTTCCATCCATAACGTATTCCATAGGTCATTGTTGCGGAGATACGTGGCACCTGTGGTTCCATCCGTTGATCCTCCTGCCCCGGTTTTGGTTGAGGGGGAGTTGGAGTATATAGTGGAGAAGATTTTGGATTCTCGTATTTCGAGACGGAAACTCCAGTACCTGGTAAAGTGGAAGGGTTATGATCAGGAAGATAATTCCTGGGTCTTTGCCTCTGATGTTCATGCTGCCGATCTGGTTCGTGCCTTTTATTTGGCTCATCCTGGTCGGCCTGGGGGCTCTGGTGAGGGTTCGGTGACCCCTCCTCAATGGGGGGGTACTGTTGTGAATTCTGTGGTCAAGCTCCCTCCTGTGGTCATGAGTGGTACTTCGGCTGGTTCTGTGTATGAGCTTCCTCTGGTGGATGTGAGTGGGGCTGCGGCTTCTGAGTTTCCTTCCTCAGGTGACGAGGTTAAGTCGTTAGGTGCTGCTCTATTTAACTCCACTTAGATCTTTGCTCCACGCCACCTGTCAATGTTTCAGTATTGGTCTAGTTCACTCCTGGATCGTTCTTGTGACCTGTCTTCCCATCAGAAGCTAAGTTCCAGCTTGTATTTCTTTGGTTTGCTATTTTTCTGTCCAGCTTGCTATTTAATTTGTTGTCTTGCTTGCTGGAAGCTCTGGGACGCAGAGGGAGCGCCTCCGCACCGTGAGTTGGTGCGGAGGGTCTTTTTGCGCCCTCTGCGTGGTTGTTTGTAGGTTTTTGTGCTGACCGCAAAGCTATCTTTCCTATCCTCGGTCTATTAAGTAAGTCGGGCCTCACTTTGCTAAAATCTATTTCATCTCTGTGTTTGTATTTTCATCTTAACTCACAGTCATTATATGTGGGGGGGCTGCCTTTTCCTTTGGGGAATTTCTCTGAGGCAAGGTAGGCTTATTTTTCTATCTTCAGGGCTAGCTAGTTTCTCAGGCTGTGCCCGAGGCGCCTAGGTCTGGTCAGGAGCGCTCCACGGCTACCTCTAGTGTGGTATGATAGGATTAGGGATTGCGGTCAGCAGAGTTCCCACATCTCAGAGCTCGTCCTATGGTAGTAACTATCAGGTCACTCTGTGTGCTCTTAACCACTAGGTCCATTGTGGTTCTGAATCACCTGTTCATAACAGAGATGGCTGTCATTACTGTTGTGAATTCTGTTGTCGGGCTCCCTCCTGTGGTCATGAATGGTACTTCGGCTGGTTCTGTCCATGGACTTCCTCTGGTGGGTGTTTCTGAGTTTCCTTTCACAGGTAACGAGGTTAATTCGTTAGCTGCTGCTCTATTTAACTCCACTTAGATCTTTGCTCAACGCCACCTGTCAATGTTTCAGTATTGGTCTAGTTCACTCCTGGATCGTTCTTGTGACCTGTCTTCCCATCAGAAGCTAAGTTCCAGCTTGTATTTCTTTGGTTTGCTATTTTCCTGTCCAGCTTGCTATTTAATTTGTTGTCTTGCTTGCTGGAAGCTCTGGGACGCAGAGGGAGCGCCTCCGCACCGTGAGTCGGTGCGGAGGGTCTTTTTGCGCCCTCTGCGTGGTCTTTTTGTAGGTTTTTGTGCTGACCGCAAAGTAACCTTTCCTATCCTCGGTCTGTTCAGTAAGTCGGGCCTCACTTTGCTGAATCTATTTCATCTCTGTGTTTGTATTTTCGTCTTTACTCACAGTCATTATATGTGGGGGGCTGCCTTTTCCTTTGGGGAATTTCTCTGAGGCAAGGTACGCTTTATTTTCCTATCTTCAGGGCTAGCTAGTTTCTTAGGCTGTGCCGAGTTGCATAGGGAGCGTTAGGCGCAATCCACGGCTATTTCTGGTGTGGTTGATAGGTTTAGGGATTGCGGTCAGCAGAGTTCCCACGTCCCAGAGCTCATCCTTTATTATCAGTAACTATCAGGTCATTCCGTGTGCTCTTAACCACCAGGTCCATTATTGTCTTGACCACCAGGTCATAACAGTACAGGTGGCCAAAAGTACTAATGCATCTCAATAGAGGGATAAGAGAAATTCTGAGACCATTTTTTTTTCTTTGCAGTGTGTTTTGTCTCAATTTTCCCCTTTACCTCTGGGTGGTTCTGGACACTGGTGTAAACATGGACATTCAAGGTCTGTCCTCTTGGATGGTGTCATGATCCCAATGGCAGGGGATCACAAAAGGACAAGCACCAAAAAACAGAACAAGCTCTAGGGTGATGGAAACTGAGCTGACCGCGATCCTGAACCTAATTCACAACACTAGCAGTAGCCGGGGAACGTGCCTACGATGATTCTAGACGTCTCGCGCCAGCCGAAAGACTAGCTTCCCCTATTAGAAGAAACAAAGACCTCTCTTGCCTCCAGAGAAACACCCCACAGAAATAGCAGCCCCCCACATGTAATGACGGTGAAATGAGAGGAAAGCACATACGTAGTAATGAAAACAGATTCAGCAAAATGAGGCCCGCTAAAACTAGATAGCAGAGGATACAAAAGTGAACTGCGCGGTCAGCGAAAAACCCTACAAAAAAACCATCCTGAAATTACTTGAACTCATGTGCCAACTCATGGAACATGAGGAGTAATATCAGCCCACTAGAGCAACCAGCAACAAGGAATCACATAACTGCAAGCTGGACTAAAACAAAAATAAAGCAAAACGTGGAACAGGAAAATCAAAAACTTAGCTTGTCCTGATGATTACAGAAGCGGAAAGCAGAGGTAACAAGACACACTGATTACATTGATCGCCGGCGAGGAAATGACAAGAAAGCCATGTTAAATAGGAAACTCCCATATCCTGATAGAACAGGTGGACACCAGAGACCGCAGAGAACACAAGTCACCCAGTACCATCTGTAACCACCAGAGGGAGCCCAAAAACAGAATCCACAACAGTACCCCCCCTTGAGGAGGGGTCACCGAACCCTCACGAGAACCACCAGGGCGACCAGGATGAGCCCTATGAAATGCACGGACCAAATCAGCAGCATGAACATCAGAGGCAACCACCCAAGAATTATCCTCCTGACCATAACCCTTCCACTTGACCAAATACTGAAGTTTCCGTCTGGAAACACGAGAATCCAAGATCTTCTCCACAACATACTCCAATTCTCCCTCCACCAGCACCGGAGCAGGAGGCTCAAGCGAAGGAACAACAGGTACCTCATACCTCCGCAACAACGAGCGATGGAACACATTATGAATAGCAAACGATGCCGGGAGATCCAAACGAAACGACACAGGGTTAAGAATTTCCAAGATCCGATAGGGACCGATGAACCGAGGCTTGAACTTAGGAGAAGAGACCTTCATAGGAACAAAACGAGAAGACAACCACACCAAGTCCCCAACACGAAGTCGTGGACCCACGCGGCGACAGCGATTAGCAAACTGCTGAGCCCTCTCCTGGGACAACTTCAAATTGTCCACCACATGACTCCAAATCTGATGCAACCTATCCACCACCATGTCCACTCCAGGACAATCAGAAGGGTCCACCTGACCAGAGGAAAAACGAGGATGAAACCCCGAATTACAAAAGAAAGGAGAAACCAAGGTAGCAGAACTAGCCCGATTATTAAGGGCAAATTCGGCAAGCGGCAAAAAGGTAACCCAGTCATCTTGATCAGCAGAAACAAAACACCTTAAATAAGTTTCCAAGGTCTGATTAGTTCGTTCCGTCTGGCCATTCGTCTGAGGATGGAATGCAGACGAAAAGGACAAATCAATGCCCATCTTAGCACAGAACGTCCGCCAAAATCTAGACACAAACTGGGATCCCCTGTCAGTAACAATGTTCTCCGGAATCCCATGCAAACGAACCACGTTCTGAGGGACCAACTCAGAGGAGGAAGGTAACTTAGGCAAGGGTACCAGATGAACCATCTTAGAAAAGCGGTCACACACAACCCAGATGACGGACATTTTTTGAGAGACAGGGAGATCCGAAATAAAGTCCATGGAAATGTGCGTCCAAGGCCTCTTCGGGATAGGCAAAGGTGACAACAATCCACTGGCCCGAGAACAGCAAGGCTTAGCCCTAGCGCAAACTTCACAAGACTGCACAAAAGAACGCACATCCCTCGACAAGGAAGGCCACCAAAAAGACCTGGCCACCAAGTCTCTAGTACCAAATATTCCAGGATGACCTGCCAACGCAGAAGAATGGACCTCGGAGATGACTCTACTGGTCCAATTACCCGGAACAAACAGTCTTTCAGGCGGACAACGATCAGGTTTATCCGCCTGAAACTCCTGCATAGCATGTCGCAAGTCTGTGAAGACAGCCGACAAAATCACCCCATCCCTAAGGATACCAGTGGGCTCAGAATTTCCAGGGGAATCGGGCACAAAACTCCTAGAAAGAGCATCCGCCTTCACATTCTTTGAACCTGGCAGGTATGAAACCACAAAATCGAAACGGGAGAAAAACAGTGACCAACGAGCCTGTCTAGGATTCAGACGCTTGGCAGACTCAAGGTAAATCAGATTTTTGTGATCAGTCAAGACCACCACACGATGTCTAGCACCCTCAAGCCAATGACGCCACTCCTCAAATGCCCACTTCATGGCCAAAAGCTCCCGATTACCAACATCATAATTCCGCTCAGTGGGCGAAAACTTTCTAGAAAAGAACGCACATGGCTTCATCACCGAGCAATTGGAGCTTCTCTGTGACAAAACCGCCCTCGCTCCAATCTCAGAAGCATCAACCTCAACCTGAAAAGGAAGCGAAACATCTGGCTGACGCAACACAGGAGCAGAAGAAAACCGGCGCTTAAGTTCCTGAAAGGCCTCCACAGCCGCAGGAGACCAATCAGCAACATCAGCACCCTTCTTAGTCAGATCCGTCAAAGGCTTAACAACACTAGAAAAATTAGTTATGAAACGACGATAAAAATTAGCAAAGCCCAAGAACTTCTGTAGACTCTTAAGAGATGTAGGCTGTGTCCAGTCACAAATAGCTTGAACCTTGACGGGATCCATCTCAATAGTAGAAGGGGAAAAAATATACCCCAAAAAAGAAATCTTCTGGACTCCAAAGAGACACTTTGAACCTTTCACAAACAAAGAATTGGCCCGCAGGACCTGAAACACCTTCCTGACCTGCTGAACATGGAACTCCCAGTCATAAGAAAAAACCAAAACATCATCCAAATACACAATCATAAATTTATCCAGATATTCACGGAAAATATCGTGCATAAAGGACTGGAAGACAGAAGGAGCATTAGAAAGTCCAAAAGGCATCACCAAATACTCAAAATGGCCCTCAGGCGTATTAAATGCGGTTTTCCACTCATCACCCTGCTTAATCCGCACAAGATTATACGCACCCCGAAGATCAATCTTAGTGAACCATTTAGCCCCCTTAATGCGAGCGAACAAATCAGTCAACAAAGGCAAAGGATACTGATATTTGACCGTAATCTTATTCAAAAGACGGTAATCTATACAAGGCCTCAAGGAACCATCTTTTTTGGCCACGAAAAAAAAACCTGCTCCCAAAGGAGACGAAGATGGACGAATATGTCCCTTTTCCAAGGACTCCTTAACATAATCCCGCATAGCAGTATGCTCTGGCACTGACAGATTGAACAAACGACCTTTAGGAAATTTACTGCCAGGAATCAAATCTATAGCACAATCGCAATCCCTGTGAGGAGGAAGCGAATTGAGCTTAGGCTCCTCAAAAACATCCCGATAATCAGACAAAAATACAGGAACCTCAGAAGGAGTAGATGAAGCGATAGAAATCGGAGGTGCATCATCATGAACCCCCTGACATCCCCAGCTTAACACAGACATCGTTTTCCAGTCCAAGACTGGGTTATGAGTTTGTAACCATGGCAGACCAAGCACTAAGACATCATGTAAATTATACAGTACCAGGAAGCGAATCACCTCCTGATGAACGGGAGTCATACGCATGGTCACGTGTGTCCAGTACTGAGGTTTATTCAAAGCCAAAGGTGTAGAGTCAATTCCTTTCAAAGGAATAGGGACTTCCAGAGGCTCCAGACTAAACCCACAGCGGTTGGCAAATGACCAATCCATAAGACTCAGGGCAGCGCCTGAATCCACATAGGCATCGACGGAAATGGCTGATAATGAACAAATCAGAGTCACAGACAGAATGAACTTAGACTGTAAAGTACTAATGGCAACAGACTTATCAACCTTTTTTGTGCGTTTAGAGCATGCTGATATAACATGAGCTGAATCACCACAATAAAAACACAACCCATTTTTCCGCCTATAGTTTTGCCGTTCACTTCTGGACTGAATTCTATCACATTGCATTGTCTCAGATGCCTGTTCAGAAGACACCGCCAAATGGTGCACAGGTTTGCGCTCCCGTAAACGCCGATCAATCTGAATAGCCATAGTCATAGACTCATTCAGACCTGTAGGCGCAGGGAACCCCACCATAATATCTTTAATGGCCTCAGAAAGGCCATCTCTGAATCTTGCAGCCAGAGCGCACTCATTCCACTGAGTAAGCACCGACCATTTCCGAAAATTCTGACAATATATTTCTGCTTCATCTTGCCCCTGAGAGAGAGCCAATAAAGCTTTTTCAGCCTGAATCTCTAGGTTAGGTTCCTCATAGAGCAAACCCAATGCCAGAAAAAACGCATCCACATTGAGCAACGCAGGATCCCCTGGTGCCAATGCAAATGCCCAATTCTGAGGGTCACCCCGCAGGAAAGATATTACAATCTTGACTTGCTAAGCAGGGTCTCCAGAGGAGCGAGATTTCAAAGAAAGAAACAACTTGCAATTGTTCCTAAAATTCAGAAAACTAGATCTATCTCCAGAAAAAACTCTGGGATAGGAATTCTAGGTTCAGACATAGGAGCATGTACAACAAAATCTTGTATATTTTGAACCTTAGCAGCAAGATTATTCAGGCTGGAAGCCAAACTCTGGACGTCCATAATAAACAGCTGAAGTCAGAGCGATTCAAGGATTAAGAGGAGGTAAGACGCAGCCGGCTGCAATTAAGGCTAGGCAGCAAACTCTGAGGGAAGGAAAAAAAAAAAAAAATTTCCTCAGACTACTTTTCCTCCTACTTCAGCCAATACGATTACCACTTTTCAGGCCGGCGATACTGTCATGATCCCAATGGCAGGGGATCACAAAAGGACAAGCACCAAAAAACAGAACAAGCTCTAGGGTGATGGAAACTGAGCTGACCGCGATCCTGAACCTAATTCACAACACTAGCAGTAGCCGGGGAACGTGCCTACGATGATTCTAGACGTCTCGCGCCAGCCGAAGGACTAGCTTCCCCTATTAGAAGAAACAAAGACCTCTCTTGCCTCCAGAGAAACACCCCACAGAAATAGCAGCCCCCCACATGTAATGACGGTGAAATGAGAGGAAAGCACATACGTAGTAATGAAAACAGATTCAGCAAAATGAGGCCCGCTAAAACTAGATAGCAGAGGATACAAAAGTGAACTGCGCGGTCAGCGAAAAACCCTACAAAAAAACAATCCTGAAATTACTTGAACTCATGTGCCAACTCATGGAACATGAGGAGTAATATCAGCCCACTAGAGCAACCAGCAACAAGGAATCACATAACTGCAAGCTGGACTAAAACAAAAATAAAGCAAAACGTGGAACAGGAAAATCAAAAACTTAGCTTGTCCTGATGATTACAGAAGCGGAAAGCAGAGGTAACAAGACACACTGATTACATTGATCGCCGGCGAGGAAATGACAAGAAAGCCAGGTTAAATAGGAAACTCCCATATCCTGATAGAACAGGTGGACACCAGAGACCGCAGAGAACACAAGTCACCCAGTACCATCTGTAACCACCAGAGGGAGCCCAAAAACAGAATCCACAACAGGATGGATAATCTCACTACAAGGATACAAAACATTCAAGATTTTGTGGTTCAGAATCCGATGTCAGAGCCTAAGATTCCTATTCCTGATTTGTTTTTTGGTGATAGATCTAAGTTCTTGAATTTCAAAAATAATTGTAAATTGTTTCTTGCCTTGAAAACTCGCTCCTCAGGTGACCCTGTTCAACAAGTAAAGATCATTATTTCTTTGTTACGTGGGGACCCTCAAGACTGGGCATTTTCCTTTGCGCCAGGAGATCCGGCATTGCGTAATGTTGATGCGTTTTTCCTGGCGCTTGGATTGCTTTATGACGAACCTAATTCAGTGGATCAGGCAGAGAAAATCTTGCTGGCTCTGTGTCAGGCTCAGGATGAAGCGGAGATATATTGTAAGAAGTTTAGAAAGTGGTCTGTGCTCACTCAGTGTAATGAATGCGCCCTGGCAGCAATCTTCAGAAAGGGTCTCTCTGAAGCCCTTAAGGATGTCATGGTGCGGTTTCCCATGCCTGCTGGTCTGAATGAGTCTATGTCCTTGGCCATTTAGATCGATCGACGCTTGCGTGAGCGTAAAGCTGTGCACCATTTGGCGGTACTATCTGAGCATGGGCCTGAGCCTATGCAATGTGATAGGACTTTGACCAGAGCTGAACGGCAAGAACACAGACGTCGGAATGGGCTGTGTTTTTACTGTGGTGAATCCACTCATGCTATCTCCGATTGTCATAAGTGCACTAAGCGGTTCGCTTGGTCTGCCACCATTGGTATGGTACAGTCTAAATTTCTATTGTCTGTTACTCTGATTTGCTCTTTGTCATCCTATTCTGTTATGGCATTTGTGGATTCAGGCGCTGCCCTGAATTTGATGGACTTGTAGTATGCTAGGCGCTGTGGTTTTTTCTTGGAGCTCTTGCAGTATCCTATTCCATTGAGAGGAATTGATGCTACGCCTTTGGCCAAGAATAAGCCTCAGTATTGGACCCAATTGACAATGTGCATGGCTCCTGCACATCAGGAGGATATCCGCTTTCTGGTGTTGCATAATCTGCATTATGTGGTCGTTTTGGGGTTGCCATGGCTACAGGTTCATAATCGAGTATTGGACTGGAAATCTATGTCCGTGTCCAGCTGGGGTTGTCAGGGGGTACATGGTGATGTTCCATTTTTGTCTTTTTCGTCTTCCAATCCTTCTGAAGTTCCAGAGTTTTTGTCGGATTATCGGGATGTATTTGATGAGCCCAAAGCCAGTGCCCTACCTCCTCATAGGGATTGCGATTGTGCAATTAATTTGATTCCTGGTAGTAAGTTTCCTAAGGGCCGATTGTTCAATTTATCTGTGCCAGAACACGCCGCTATGCGGAGTTATATAAAGGAATCCTTGGAGAAAGGCCATATTCGCCCGTCGTCATCACCGTTAGGAGCAGGGTTCTCTTTTGTGGCCAAGAAGGATGGTTCTTTGAGACCTTGCATTGATTACCGCCTTCTTAATAAAATTACAGTCAAATTTCAGTATCCTTTGCCGTTGCTGTCTGATTTGTTTGCTCGTATTAAAGGGGCTAGTTGGTTCACCAAGATAGATCTTCGAGGGGCGTATAATCTTGTGCGTATTAAACAAGGCGATGAATGGAAAACAGCATTTAATACGCCCGAGGGCCATTTTGAGTACCTGGTTATGCCATTCGGGCTTTCCAATGCTCCATCAGTATTTCAGTCCTTTATGCATGACATCTTCCGAGAGTACCTGGATAAATTCCTGATTGTGTATTTGGATGATATTTTGGTCTTTTCGGGTGATTGGGAGTCTCATGTGAAGCAGGTCAGAATGGTTTTCCAGGTCCTTCATGCGAATTCCTTGTTTGTGAAGGGGTCAAAGTGTCTCTTTGGAGTTCAGAAGGTTTCATTTTTGGGGTTCATTTTTTCCCCTTCTACTATCGAGATGCACCCTGTTAAAGTCCAGGCCATTTACGATTGGACTCAACCGACATCTGTGAAGAGCCTGCAGAAGTTCCTGGGCTTTGCTAATTTTTATCGGCGCTTCATCAATAATTTTTCTACTGTTGCTAAACCGTTGACTGATTTGACCAAGAAGGGTGCTGATGTGGTCAATTGGTCTTCTGCGGCTGTAGAGGCTTTTCAGGAGTTAAAGCGTCGTTTTTCTTCTGCCCCTGTGTTGTGCCAGCCAGATGTTTCGCTTCCGTTTCAGGTTGAGGTTGATGCTTCTGAGATTGGAGCAGGGGCTGTTTTGTCGCAAAGAAGATCTGATGGCTCGGTGATGAAGCCATGTGCTTTCTTTTCTAGAAAGTTTTCGCCTGCTGAGCGTAACTATGATGTTGGTAATCGTGAATTGTTGGCCATGAAGTGGGCATTCGAGGAGTGGCGTCATTGGCTGGAAGGAGCCAAGCATCGCGTGGTGGTCTTGACAGATCACAAGAATTTGACTTATCTTGAGTCTGCCAAACGGTTGAATCCGAGACAGGCTCGATGGTCGTTATTTTTCTCCCGTTTTGATTTTGTGGTTTCGTACCTTCCGGGCTCTAAGAATGTGAAGGCTGATGCCCTGTCAAGGAGTTTTGTGCCTGACTCTCCGGGTGTTCCTGAGCCGGCGGGTATTCTCAAAGAGGGGGTAATTTTGTCTGCCATCTCCCCTGATTTGCGGCGGGTGCTGCAAAAGTTTCATGCTGATAGACCTGACCGTTGCCCAGCGGAGAAACTGTTTGTCCCTGATAGATGGACTAGTAGAGTTATCTCTGAGATTCATTGTTCTGTGTTGGCTGGGCATCCTGGAATCTTTGGTACCAGAGATTTGGTGGCTAGATCCTTCTGGTGGCTGTCTTTGTCACAGGATGTGCGTTCTTTTGTGCAGTCCTGTGGGACTTGTGCTCGGGCTAAGCCCTGCTGTTCTCGTGCCAGTGGGTTGCTTTTGCCCTTGCCGGTCCCGAAGAGGCCCTGGACGCATATTTCTATGGATTTTATTTTGGATCTCCCCGTCTCTCAAAAGATGTCGGTCATTTGGGTTGTTTGTGATCGCTTTTCTAAGATGGTCCATTTGGTACCTTTGTCTAAATTGCCTTCCTCCTCTGATTTGGTGCCATTATTTTTCCAGCATGTGGTTCGTTTACATGGTATCCCGGAGAACATCGTTTCTGACAGAGGTTCCCAGTTTGTTTCAAGGTTTTGGCGATCCTTTTGTGCTAGGATGGGCATTGATTTGTCTTTTTCCTCGGCTTTCCATCCTCAGACAAATGGCCAAACCGAACGAACTAATCAAACTTTGGAAACATATCTGAGATGCTTTGTTTCTGCTGATCAGGATGATTGGGTGTCCTTTTTGCCGTTGGCTGAGTTCGCCCTTAATAATCGGGCCAGCTCGGCTACTTTGGTTTCGCCGTTTTTCTGCAATTCTGGTTTCCATCCTCGTTTCTCTTCAGGGCAGGTTGAGTCGTCAGACTGTCCTGGTGTAGATACTGTGGTGGATAGGTTGCAGCAGATTTGGACTCATGTGGTGGACAATTTGAGATTGTCCCAGGAGAAGGCTCAACGTTTCGCTTACTGCCTTCGCTGTGTGGGTCCCCGACTTCGTGTTGGGGATTTGGTTTGGTTGTCGTCTCGTTATGTTCCTATGAAGGTTTCCTCTCCTAAGTTTAAGCCTCGTTTCATTGGTCCGCATAAGATTTCTGAGGTTATCAATCCTGTGTCATTTCGTTTGGTCCTTCCTGCTTCTTTTGCCATCCATAATGTGTTGCATAGGTCGTTATTGCGGAGATACGTGGCGCCTGTGGTTCCATCCGTTGATCCTCCTGCCCCGGTGTTAGTTGAGGGGGAGTTGGAGTATGTGGTGGAGAAGATTTTGGAAACTCCAGTACCTGGTCAAGTGGAAGGGTTATGGTCAGGAAGATAATTCCTGGGTTTTTGCCTCTGATGTTCATGCTGCCAATCTGGTTCGTGCCTTTCATTTGGCTCATCCTGGTCGGCCTGGGGGCTCTGGTGAGGGTTCGGTGACCCCTCCTCAAGGGGGGGGTACTGTTGTGAATTCTGTTGTCGGGCTCCCTCCTGTGGTCATGAATGGTACTTCGGCTGGTTCTGTCCATGGACTTCCTCTGGTGGGTGTTTCTGAGTTTCCTTTCACAGGTGACGAGGTTAATTCGTTAGCTGCTGCTCTATTTAACTCCACTTAGATCTTTGCTCCACGCCACCTGTCAATGTTTCAGTATTGGTCTAGTTCACTCCTGGATCGTTCTTGTGACCTGTCTTCCCATCAGAAGCTAAGTTCCAGCTTGTATTTCTTTGGTTTGCTATTTTTCTGTTCAGCTTGCTATTTAATTTGTTGTCTTGCTTGCTGGAAGCTCTGGGACGCAGAGGGAGCGCCTCCGCACCGTGAGTTGGTGCGGAGGGTCTTTTTGCGCCCTCTGCGTGGTCTTTTTGTAGGTTTTTGTGCTGACCGCAAAGTAACCTTTCCTATCCTCGGTCTGTTCAGTAAGTCGGGCCTCACTTTGCTTAATCTATTTCATCTCTGTGTTTGTATTTTCGTCTTTACTCACAGTCATTATATGTGGGGGGCTGCCTTTTCCTTTGGGGAATTTCTCTGAGGCAAGGTAGGCTTTATTTTCCTATCTTCAGGCCTAGCTAGTTTCTTAGGCTGTGCCGAGTTGCATAGGGAGCGTTAGGCGCAATCCACGGCTATTTCTAGTGTGGTTGATAGGTTTAGGGATTGCGGTCAGCAGAGTTCCCACGTCCCAGAGCTCGTCCTTTATTATCAGTAACTATCAGGTCATTCCATGTGCTCTTAACCACCAGGTCCATTATTGTCTTGACCACCAGGTCATAACACATTACATCTTCAATAAATGCACAAGTTTATGTTGATATTTTGGACACTTTTCTTATCCCATCAATTAAAAGGATGTTTGGCAATGATGAAATCATTTTTCAAGACGATAATGCATCGTGCCATAGAGCAAAAACTGTGCAAACATTCCTTGAAAAAAGACACAAAAGGTCAATGTCATGGCCTGCAAATAGTCCGAATCTCAATCCAATTGAAAATCTTTGGTGGAAGTTGAAGAAAATGGTCCATGACAAGGCTCCAACCTGCAAAGCTGATCTGGCAACAACAATCAGAGAAAGTTGGAGCCAGATTGATGAAGATTACTGTTTGACACTCATTAAGTCCATGCCTCCTAGAATGCAAGCTGTTATAAAAGCCAGAGGTGGTGCAACAAAATACTAGTGATGTGTTGGAGTGTTTTTTTTGTTTGTTTTTCATAATTCCATAATTTTTTCCCTATGCTTGGTAAAAAAAAGTAACCATTACTGACTACCACATTTTTTGTTCTTGATTTCTTTTACTGGTTCTTAAAGCCAGAAAGTTGCCATTTGAAATGACTTTAGTTTTGTGCCATGTCTGTGATCTGCTTTTTTTCTACAAAATTAAACAACTGAATGAACATCCTCCAAGGCCAGTTATTCCATAATTTTTGCCAGGGGTTTTACTTGCATATAATTGTTTTTACAGATGAGCCAGGCAGCTTCATGTATCTTGAAATTGTACCCATGGAGGCAGATTTTCAGGGAGATCTCAAGGGCTTATTTACATATTAGGAAAAATATGGATTACTCTGGAATACCGCACAGAATTGCAGATATCAAAGTATCAGTTTGCTCAGCTTCCTATGACCTACATGGCCATATAGACGGCTTAGGAGGGTCTATCCTACTGACAGATTTCCTTTAATTCTCTATGTAACATAACAGTCTTAGAAATAAACGGTATCTCTGCCAGGTTAAGGAGTTATCACACCTACCGTAGTTTGGATACAATAAGGATTTTACACACTCACTGAAATCTGTAATGACGCTTCCCTTCTTCACTAGTAGTAGGAGGATCATACAAAGAAAATGCAAAAGATAAAGAAGACATATTTCAGGTATTTCTGTACATTCCCAAAATGCTACAGCTTGGATCTTGCTATGTAAAATGTTGCATTTTTCACTCTTTCCAGTTAGACTAATAATAAATATATTGTATTGAAATCATTAAATGCAACAAAAAGTAAAACAACTTCTTTTTTTTGGTAGTATCTGTATTAAACCTTTAACCCCTTGGAGACGAAGCCTGTTTTCACCTTAATGACTAGATTTCTTTTAACATATTGTACTTTATGATAGCGGTAACATTTTTTCTATAAGACGCGCTTATTTGTGAAAAAAACTGAAATTTGGTGAAAATTTCGCAAATTTCAGGCTGTGTGCACACGTTGCAGTTTTTTTGCGGTTTTTCCCGATAAAAATGCTATAAAACCACAAAAAAACCCGCATACAATAAGCATCCCATCATTTAGAATGAATTCTGCATGTTTTGTTCACATGATGCGTTTTTTTCCGCGAAAATATGCATCACGGTAAAAACCGCAGCATGTTCATTAATTTTGCATTTTTTTTGCGGATTTTCCACTACAAAATGCATTCGGAAGTGTCCAGAAAAAAACGTGGCAAAAACGCGCCAAAACCGCGGCAAAACACATCAAAACCGCAGCAAAATCGTGGCAAAAACGCATGCGGTTTTCTTGCGGATTTCTTGCAGAAAATGTCCGGTTTTTCTCAGGAATTTTCTGCGAGAAATCCTGAACGTGTGCACATAGCCTCAAACTTTTAATTTTTGTGCCCTTAAATCAGAGAGTCATATCGCACAAAATAGTAAATAAACAACATTTCCCACATGTCTCCTTTACGTCAGCACAATTTTGGAACCATTTTATTTTGTTAGGAAGTTATAAGGGTTAAAAGATGACCAGCAATTTCTCAATTTTTCAACAAATTTTGCAAAACCATGTTTTTAAGGACCACTTCACACGATTTTTTTTATTTTCATAAGGGTAAAAGGAGAAAATTGTCAACTAAAGTGGTTGAGCAATTTCTCCTCAGTATAGTGATACCCCATATATGTAGAAAAAACACTGGGCACATGTCAGGGCTTAGAAGGAAAGGAGCACCTTTTGACTTTTTGAATGCAAAATTGGCTGGAATTGAGAGCGGACGCCATGTTGCGTTTGAAAAGCCCCTGATGTGCCTAAACATTGGAAACCCCCACAAGTGACCCCATTTTGGAAACTAGACCCTTCAAGGAACATAAGCTGCATGGTGAGCACTTTGAACCCCCAGCTGCATCACAGAAATTTAGAACATAGAGCTGTGAAAATAACAAAATCTAATTTTTTCCCCAAAAATGATTTTTAGCAACGATTTTTTTATTTTCACAAGTGCAAAAGGAGAAAATGGACCACTAAAGTTGTTTTGCAATTTCTCCTGAGTACCTTGATACCTGATATGTGGAGGAAAACCACTGTTTGGGCGCACAGCAGGGCTCAGAATGAAAGGAGTGCATCATGTTGCGTTTGCAGAACCCTGATGTGCCTAAACAGTGGAAATCTCCAAGTGACCTCATTTTGGAAACTAGACCTCTGAAGGAATTTATCTAGAGGCATAGTTTTATCAATGATAATAATTAGTGATGAGGGAATATTAGTGATTATAATTAGTGATGAGCGAATATAATAATAAACATTTTATTTATATAGCGCCAACATATATCCTGCAGCGCTTTACAAATTATAGAGGGGATTTGTACAGACAATAGACATTACAGCATAACAAAAATCACAGTTCAAAATCGATACCAATAGGAGTGAGGGCCCTGCTCGCCCGCTTACAATCTATAGGTATACTCGTTACTCGAGATTTCCCAAGCACGCTCGGATGACCTCTGAGTATTTTTTAGTGTTCGGAGATTTCGTTTTCCTCACCTCAGCTGAATGATTTACATCTTTTAGCCAGCTTGATTACATGTGGGGATTCCCTATCAACCAGGCAACCCCCACATGTACTTATGCTGGATAACAGATGTAAATCATTCAGCTGAGGTGAGGAAAACTAAATCTCCGAACACTAAAAACTACTCGGAGGTCACCCAAGCGTGCTCGAGAAATCTCGAGTAACAAGTATATTCGCTCATCACTAATTATAATGCTTTTGGTTTTATTGGTGTATGATTTTATAATGTGGTGTTATATGTAGGATGTGCTGGGTATATCAGATTATAAAAGTGTGTTGTGTCAACAGGGTATAATTTTTTTTTAAATTGTAGACGTGTGGTACGCTTTGAAGCAATGCTTAATGCAAAGGCCACGTTTCTCAGGGCAGGTTTCGCAATGGTAAGTTGTGTCCTTTCGGATTCCCCTCTTGGAGCATACTCTGCACTGTTTTTGTGCAGCCTTTGGGGAACCTTTTCTGGGAAATGTTGACCTGAGACAATACGGGCACTATCAGTTTCAGAAGTACTGGGACCCTCTCCTTCCTGAGTGCCAAACATTAGGGCCTTGATGACTACCTCCTGAAACTGAAGGAAGGTCCCTTTATTGCCTGCAGATCGGAACAGCACAAAAGCATTGTACCATCTGTACAATGTGCAAGGCCAATTTTTTGTACCAGTGCATGGCACTGTATGATTGGAGAACCTGATATGAGAGATATACACCCTCCATGTACTGATTGTAATCCAAGACACAATCATGCTTTGGGACTTGTGCTGTGGTCCCATGAACAAGACATCCCTTTTGTACTTATACTTGACCACCAGCATGTTGTTGCTGCATTTGGGCTCTGCTTTTACTTTTTCTCTGTGATTGCCCAATTAGTGACTTAGGGAGGCCTCGCTGATTTTTTTGCATGGGGCCACATACAACTGTACCTCTAGAAGAGAGAGTCTTGAAGAGCGGGATGCTGGTGTAAAAGTTATCAATGTAGAGATGATAACCGTTATCCAGCAGTGGGGGCAGCAATTCCCACACAATTTTTCCACTCACCCCCAGGACGAGGGGCATTCAGAGGGGTTAATCTGGGTGTCCCTCCTAAATCTGTGGGTGCACCCTGAGGTACTCTCGTACAGTTTGTACAGTTTTGTTACGTACCCTCTTACTGGGCAGGTATTGTTGGAAATTCAGCCTCCCTTTAAAATGATCCAGAGATTCATTAATAGTGATGTCCCTCTAGGTAGTGTATGCCTCAGCAAATTTTCTGCTGAATTGGTCAACCACTAGCCGAATTTTATATAGACGATCAAAGTTTGGATCCTCTCGGGGAGGACACTGCGCATTATCACTATAATGCAAAAAAATTTTGGATCACTTCAAAACGTGTCCTTATCATGGCCATGCGGAATACAGGTGTATTGTAGAGAATAGCAGTACTCCAGTATTGCCGAAGCTTTGGTATTCAGATTATGCCCATATGCAGCACAATTCCCCAAAATATCATCGTCTCTGCTACATTTATAGGGGTCCATCTGGCATATGATGACGTGGGATTTTGAGTGAAAAATTGATGGGCATACAAGTTTGTCTGGGCCACAATAACATGTATTATTTCCTCACTGAAAATGAATTTGAAGAAGTCAATTTCATTGAGGCCAGTGGTGTCAAACTGGATTCCTGAGCTGCCAATGAAATCTGGAATGACGGGCTTATAATTTTCGGGGGATGCAATCCATGTGGGATTGATTGCTGCAGGAGTTGCCTGGGTCCTAGGGCACCTTGCTGGCAGAGGAGGAATGGAGGAATGTAGGATCTTCCTCACTGCCTGAATCCGTGTTGGAAGCAAGGAAGGCGTAAGCCTCCTCTGCTGAATAGCATCTTGACAAATGGGGCATTTTTTGTTATTTTTCCAAACCCCGGGGATGTGTGTGTAATTGGTGCTTTTACACGTGTAATGTGTGGGGCTTGTGTATAGGGTACAATTTATTATAAAAAAAAAACAGAGAAAAAAAAGTAGATAGATAGAATGTAGAAAAATCAGATGTAAAAAATAAGCTTGTATGAAAAAAATACACTAATGCGCTCCTTATAAATTTACCCAACGCAACTAAATATTTTTTTACAAGAGAAAAATGAATGTCATCAATAATGTTACGCACCCTCACCTACTGCACTAGAAATTACAAATCGATGGCAGTTTTTTATGCAAAAAAAAAGATGCTACATCCCTACCTTTAAAACTACTCTATACTTTTTTTTGTTTAATCTAAAACAAGATTGAACTTCACCAAACACTGACGCCAGCTGCACTAACACGCTACCTATAAAACTCAAAGAAAAAGGAAAAAAGCCGCACCACTCCAACTTTCCGTATAGTTAAAAAACCTTTGTCCTTTATTTCTTTCAATGTGGTATGGACATTGTTACAGAGGGCAGTGCGTTTGCAGAAAATGCCGGTACAAGGAGAGGACTACGGCCGTTTCATGTATTACGCGCTTCTAGGGGTCCATGTATAACAGATGGTTGTAATTTCCTTAAAATTAAAAAGGAAAAAACTATACGGAAAGTTGGAGTGGTGTGGCTTTTTTTATAGATCTTTGTATTGCCATTCTGTTTTTTTTTTTTCACTCTACCTATAAAACTACTCTGTACGATTTTTTTTTCTCTAAAAGAAGATTGGCTATCACTAACACTGTGACCCTAGCTACATTAATGTGCTATCTTGCCACCTATAAAACAACTCTGTATGATTTTTTTCTGTGAAAGAAAATCGGCTGTCACTAACATTGTGATGCAGGCTACACTACCTCTAAAACTACACTGTACTAAGTACTATTTTTTTTTTTTCTAAAAAAAAAAACGGTCGTCACTAGCACTGTGACGTCGGCTACACTACCTTGCTACCTCTAAAACTACGCTGTACTAACTATTACTCTTATTAGACTGCAACATTCGCTACACTAACTAGCTAAAAAAGGAAAAGTCTCTGATCAACAGCGATACTGATCAGAGAGCTCCAGACACAGAAAGAGCCCGAATGCTCTGCACCGGAAGCTGCACACACAAAAAAAGCTCAAAAAGTGCACTAAAAATTCAATTAGAAGGGGAGAGGAGGGGGGCTGGTCTGAATTGCAGATGCAGGGGCAGGCGGTGCAGCCCCCTGGGGCGATGTGCAGGGATGGTCTGCTGTCAGGAACAACAGCCATCGTAACCTGATCACCGAGTGATGCAGCACAGTGACCGTAATATTACGGCGCCGTACTACTACTGTTTTGGGCACAAATGGAGTTCCTGAGAAAAGTACTAGTACGGCGCATGTTACGAAGTGATGACCGCCAAACCAATACATATTTTACTGACCTGAGATATAGAGAATAGTCTCCCTATACAGGGGACAATCCAGTAGTTGTCGGCTGGACACTATAGCTGACAACTTGCTGCATCAGCCACGATCAGTGTTGGCACCTTCCATATCTGTTTAACCCTTTAGATGCTGCTGTCAATAGTGACTACATCATATCAATGGTTATCAGAGTGTGGGGCTTCCTCTTTATCCCCATAGGCATCCTGAGATCATGACTGTGTGCTCCTGATGTTTGCCATGGCAATTAATGGCCAAATAACAGCCTTGGAGTCTGCCGGCTACAGTGGCCTGATCAGAAGTTATAAACATTTAGTTGGTAAAAATACTCTCTTTCATTCCTGTCATGCCACTTTACATTAATTCCTGAAAATCACCTGAAGGCTTAGTAAACTACCCGACAGCAGTTTTCAATATGTCATGGGGTGCTGTTCTTAAAATGGTATTACTTTTGGGGGTTTCCAAATATAGAGGATCCACAAAGTCACTTCAAACCTGGATAGTTCCCCCAAAAAATTAATTTTGTAAATTTCCTTGAAAAAATGAAAAATTACTGCTACATTTTTAAACCTCCTAAAAGACTAACAAATAAACTAACATTTTACAAGTGGTGCTGATGTAAAGCAGACATGGGAAAATGTTATTTATTAATGTTTTTCTGTGGTTTGACTGGATTAAAAAAATTCAAAGTTTGAAAATTGCAAATTTTATAAATTTACAATTATCATAAAGTATAATGTGTCACAAAAAAAAATCTCAAAATTACTGGGATTTGTTCAAGTATTCCAGAGTTATTACCACATAAAGTGACACTGGTCAGATTTAAACAATTTGGCCTGGTCATTAAGGGGTTAAAGTGTATGGTGACCTTTGACATTCAAATCAAGTCTCTAATATAGTTCTAATGTCAAAATCACCTTCTCTGTGAACTTCAGCTGATAATAAAACAGAGAAACACAGAGACATCTGATTTTGTGATGGCTCCCTTTACACCATCAACATAACGTAAGGGTGAGACCATATGGAAAAAAATAGCAACTTGCATTTTGCTGTTCAATTTGCAATTTTCAGGATTATAAAATTAAATAAGACTGGTGCTCAATCTGAAGCTAATTTCAATAAATAAATCAGGGAACTGCTAAATAATCACATTTTTTGTTTGCATAGTGCAGAAACAGTACAGGTAAACCAGAAATTAATTAAACTACTTTTTAAGAGCCTGTCCAAATACCCTAGAATACATATGAACATCAGAGAGATTCAAGCTCTCAGGATCTCCCTCTCTAACGCTATTTTGTCACAGAGTTCACACTATTCCTCCTGAAAAACTTAAAAACTTTTGGAAAACACTTCCTATTGATTTCAAAGGGAAATCCACTTTGCTTTTCACATGAAAAGTTTATTGAGCATACAAAAAGTGCATGTCACTTCTTCAAAGAGGATCTTGATGGAGACCACTTTAAACTAGGTATTGTCAAATAAAAAACCTATAACACAATAGTTCTGGAAAAAAACCTTCAGGACTAAAGATGGCAGAATTAATTCAAAGGACTCCAGTCCATCGGCCAGGTCAGTACTCCAAGACCACGGAATAGAAGGCTTATGTATTTCCTTACCTCCCAGAATTCCCAGCTCCTCTGATGACATCATGTCAACTTTGGTTAAAAAATTGTGGCATGACGTGAGCCAAGAGCTGAGTGCATTTGCAAATCTCTTATCTTGTGGTCACAGAATACTGACTTGGCCGATAGACCAGGGTCTTGTAAATCGATTCTCCCATCTCTTCTCTTATCTCTATTTAAAAACATCTTCAAAAAATTTCACAGAAAATACTTCAGGAAGAAAAAAATTCCTTAATCTGCCAAGGCAAACAGGATCATGGGGTGCATTAAAAGAGGTCTGGATACACATGATGAGAGCATTATACTGCCTCTGTACAAATCCCTAGTTAGACCGCACATGGAGTACTGTGTCCAGTTTTGGGCACCGGTGCTCAGGAAGGATATAATGGAACTAGAGAGAGTACAAAGGAGGGCAACAAAATTAATAAAGGGGATGGGAGAACTACAATACCCAGATAGATTAGCAAAATTAGGATTATTTAGTCTAGAAAAAAGACGACTGAGGGGCGATCTAATAACCATGTATAAGTATATAAGGGGACAATACAAATATCTCGCTGAGGATCTGTTTATACCAAGGAAGGTGACGGGCACAAGGGGGCATTCTTTGCGTCTGGAGGAGAGAAGGTTTTTCCACCAACATAGAAGAGGATTCTTTACTGTTAGGGCAGTGAGAATCTGGAATTGCTTGCCTGAGGAGGTGGTGATGGCGAACTCAGTCGAGGGGTTCAAGAGAGGCCTGGATGTCTTCCTGGAGCAGAACAATATTGTATCATACAATTATTAGGTTCTGTAGAAGGACGTAGATCTGGGTATTTATTTATTATGATGGAATATAGGCTGAACTGGATGGACAAATGTCTTTTTTCGGCCTTACTAACTATGTTACTATGTTACTATGTTAATCATTCTCGATAAAATTAGTGTTTCTTGAAAACATCAGATTTGTCTGCCTCAAAAAACTCTATGTGAACACAGTTATAGGGAGCAATAGCAGACACCCTCTATATTTGAGTGGCTCATCCTGCTATGAACACAACCTGTCATTATGCAATCATAAAATGTAGCATGTATAACACTAAATCTATTGAATTTCTATATTGAAATGGCTTAAATTTCACATTTCTCTAAGTAAAATATGTGAATAAAGTGCTCCTTTAAAATTGTAAAGTGACCCATCAGAGGGATTCAAATGACTTAGATTCCTTAAAATATGGGAAAAGTTATTACTAGGTAAAACAGGATGAAAGTTACATATGGTACTGCCATAAACAGATTGTTTTTAGAGCTCCTCCTTCTGCCATTGCCTAGGTCAGAGGTGGTACGGTCCATCAATAATCTGCATCTCAAATAACTTTCTATGCAGCCTCTGTTTCTCCAAGTCAATGTCCTCATTTCTCTCTAGTTGCACCCCAAAATGCAATCCAAGCAGCACAGCATTGGTCCATGCCCTCAGACTATTGCATTACACTATAGGATAACATTTACTTTCAACTGAGAACTAACGCTGAGTAATCACGTATATTATATGTCCACATACATTTTTAACCCCTTTGGAAAGTTTTGGTGCCTGCTGTAGATTTGACTTTGATCATTGAGTATCATCATCATCATCGTTATAGCTGTTGATTTTTTAATACCGTATTTTCCGGCGTATAAGACGACTTTTTAACCCCTGAAAATTTTCTTAAAAGTCGGGGGTCGTCTTATACGCCGGGTATCGTCTTGTACGCCGGGTGTACATGGTGGGTGGGGGGGAGTGGTCCCGATGACGGAGGGGGCGTCTCACAGGAAAGTGTGAGTGGAGTATGCCCCATTACCTCACATTGTAGCTGCAGCCAGCATCAGCGTGGGGTGCAGGGGAGCGGCGGCGGCTGCTCCTCTTTGTGCCGCGTGGGGTGGCGGTTCCTCTTCGTACAGCATCGGGGCTTTGTGCTGTGGGGCGGCAATGGCGGCGTATCTTCCCGCAGAGTCAGTCGGGGCTCCTCCGGCATCTCCTGAAAGCCCGAAGGCGCCGGCAGCTCCATTGCTGCGATGCGGTGGCCTCCGGGAAAATGGCCGCTGGGGGCGGCGCATGCTCAGATTCAGCCGCCGCTGCCGCCCCACAGCACAGAGCCCCGACGCTGCACGAAGAGGAGCTGCCGCCCCACAGCACCCAAGCGGCACAAAGAGGAGCAGCCGCCGCCGCTCCCCAGCACCCCACGCTGACGCTGACTGCAGCTACAATGTGAGGTAATGGGGCATACTCCACTCACACTTTCCTGTGAGACGCCCCCTCCGTCATCGGGACCACTTCCCCCCAAAAAAGGCACATTAGTCACCGGCCCTATAAGACGACATACAGCATATAAGACCACCCCCGACTTTTAAGATTTTATATTTTAACTGGAAAAGTTGGGGGGTCGTCTTATACGCCCAGTCGTCTTATACGCCGGAAAATACGGTAGTTCTAAAAATGACTCATATGCGCGTGTATATTACTAGATTTTCCTGTTCTTCAAGGTCCTATAGGTGGCTGTTATGTGGAGGTTTGTCTATAGCTGTTACTGAGGTTCTCAGTTATCATTGTTACTGAGAATCCCACAGCTCTAGCCATCACTGAGGATTCTGCAATGGTCATTATTATAAGGATGCTATTACTGTTAATGGGGTACAATAACATTTGAGAAAAGTTTCCAGAAAAAAACATTTTACTCTGTACTCTATGCAAATAGGTTCAGTAATATTAGCAATGTGTCAATCATTTTCAGACTTTTCTAATGTTTAAAACTTTAAATGAAACATACTGTACCCATCACCTACCATGTCTTCTACCCAACTCTAAATAATTCTAAAGGTAACATTATCATACAATGACAAAATGTCATACAGCGACCATCATAGCATGGCCAAATAATTTCTCAATACAGTGACTTAATCAAATAGTGGTAGCATATGGTCATATTACTGTGCAGAGTGTGAATAATATCAGTACCAAACTATGACTGAATAAAAGAACCATATGAATGCTCTATAATACTACCATACAGTAATATAACCTAATGCAATACAATGATTAAATAATACCACTATAAAATGACAAACAATACCTCCATATTGTGGCTGAATAAAACCTAGTTTATATTATATTGCTACCTTCTGCAGTATATGCTGGAAAATGCTCCCAACATGTACCTCTCTACAGAGGACTGTAACATATAGGCTGGGAAATGCTTCCACATATACCTCTCTACAGAGGACTGTAACATATAGGCTGGGAAATGCTTCCACATATACCTCTCTACAGAGGACTGTAACATATAGGCTGGGAAATGCTTCCACATATACCTCTCTACAGAGGACTGTTACATATAGGCTGGGAAATGCTTCCACATATACCTCTCTACAGAGGACTGTAACATATAGACTGGGAAATGCTTCCACATATACCTCTCTACAGAGGACTGTAACATATAGACTGGGAAATGCTTCCACATATACCTCTCTACAGAGGACTGTAACATATAGACTGGGAAATGCTTCCACATATACCTCTCTACAGAGGACTGTAACATATAGGCTGGGAAATGCTTCCACATATACCTCTCTACAGAGGACTGTAACATATAGGCTGGGAGATGCTCCGACATATACCTCTATAAAGGGGACTGTATTATATACAGTTTGCTGGGAAATGCTCCAAACATACTTCTGACACGCCCACCAGGCACATGGGGTACTTGGAACCGGGTTGGACAGTTCTTTAGGGAAGTCACAGAGCTGTGACCCGACTCCGTGGCCCTGGCTGTGCCAAAAAATGGGGAAAATGTATATGGGATTTAACGTGACACCACCTGTGGTGTTCGACAACTGATGGCTGAGGCTGCTAATGGAGACAACTGGGGCTGATGGTGACGCAGCTGGGATGGTTCTGCTCCCCACACGTGGAGTGGGGCCTAACAGCTTACCCTCCTGCTGCTAACAGTCTATCTCTGTTTTTAAAAACTAACTGTTGCCTGCATGGCAGGCAGCTCGAGCCTATCACAGGTGCCGCTCCTTTGTGTCGGCTGCAGGCTCTGGTATGCTGCTGTACCTCTGGGTATTAGATTGGGCCAAGAGACCTGCAGTCCCCTGCCCTCTGGATTTAGCTGCCGGGACATCAGTACCCACACAACCACGGTATCCGGTACCTTGCGCTCAGCTCTGGGGTGACTTTAATCACAGATCCACTCCTCAGGTTCTGCTCTACTTCTCTCCTACTGACACCTGGTAATGGGACCCCTCCTTTCAGGCATGACATTACTCCCTGTGAGGGAGGCAATGCCACTGTGACAACCGGACTCCTGGGGTGCCACACTTCTATACGTAGGACTGTAACACATGGAGTATGCTGGGTGTGAGGAGCTGGACACTTAAAGACTATGGGACCAATGCACGTAGAGCGGAGTCCATGGCTATAACATTATACTAGCACCAGGGTCTGGCTAGTAAAGGTGGACGGCCAGCGTCTGCAGCAGTACATCCAGCAGCTAGAGGGCGCATTGTCTGCTCTCGAGCACACAACCTCCGCTGTGGATGTTACTGCAGTGGCGACTCAGGCAGCTACTGATGCTGCATCTCGTATGTCCGCTGCCCCCTCTGTTCCGACCGTATCCCATCTCCCACTGCCTGATACATTCACAAGTGATAGCAAATTGTGTAGGGGATTCGGGAATCAGTGTGCGATACATCTAGAGCTGCTGGCTGCATGTTTCCCTTCAGAGCGGGCTAGTGTGGGGTTGGTGATCTCACTCTTGTCCGACAGGGAGTTGGAGTGAGCTACGCCGCTGTGGGAGCCCAATGATCCAGTAGTGCAGAGTGTTTCGCTGTTCCTGAGCACTCTGAAGCGGGTCTTTGTAGGACCTCAGGTCATCCACGATACTGCGCTCCAGCTGCTGGCATTGACTCAGGGTTCTTCTATGGTCAGCCATTTTGTCGTCCACTTCCGGACTCTTGCATCTGAGCTGGAGTTGTCAGATAAAGTTATCATCCTGGTCTTTTGGAGAGGGCTGGCTGTTGATGTGAAGGACCCTCTGGCCACTAGGGATATTGCGGCCACACTAGAAGAGTTAATATCTGTCTCCACACGCATCGACGTTTGGTACTCTGAGGCTGGAGCGAGCCAAGTGTTGTCAGAGGTTTCGGCTGGCTCCTAACTTCACCAAAGCTCTGGAATCTTCGGTCCAGGCATCAGAGCCTCAAGAGGCCATGAAGGTTTCTTGAACGGGATCTAAGTCTCAGTCCGATCGTGCACCCCTGGTCTGTCTTGTCTTTTGGCAGCTGGGACATTATGTACAACAGATGTCCTCAGGACATATCCTCGGGAAAACAACTGTGTCCAGTGGCTATAGGAGGAGGCTCACTAGACACAGAGGCATTTTCCTCCAAATTGTCTTTACAGAGAACTCTCTCCATTGGCCCGTCCACCCATGCGGTGGAGGTTTGTGTGGATTCCGTGATGGAGGGCAATTTCATGTCTTCTGCCTTCACCCCAACTGCACACAATACCCCTGCTGATGCACACCAAGGCAGTTACCATCCGGATGGTAAATGGGTCAACACTGCCCTCACAGATCACTCATAAAGACCACCCCCCTCACTCTCACCATGTCTCCAGCACATCAGGAGAAAATTTCCCTGCTAGTCATACCCGAGGGTATTGACAAGGTCTTGCTAGGAGTACCATGGCTGCTTGGTCATTCACCCCATATAGATTGGTCCTCTGGAAGAATATTGGGATGGAGTGATTCTTGTGAGGGTAGATGTCTGAGAGTGCATGTTCAGGTTGCTACTACTGGGGTGCCCGCAGATTTAACCTCTCTCCCTGAACACTACTGGTCTTATGCGGACGTGTTCTCCAAGAAAGCTGTGGAGACTCTTCCATCTCACCGCCCCTATGACTGGCCTATTGATCTCTTGCCAGGTGCAGAGCCTCCCAAGGTTCGTGTCTACCCGTTATCTCTTCCGGAGACAATGTCTCAATATAGTAAAGAGAATTTGGCGAGAGGGTGGGTTCATAAGGAAGTCAGTGTCTCCTGCAGGGGCAGGGTTCTTCTTTGTACAGAAGAAGAATGGGAAACTACGTCCATACATTGACTACAGGGGTCTTAATGCTATAACCATTAAGAACAAATACCCTCTACCCCTTATTTCTAAGTTTTTTGATAGACTGCGTGGAGTGAGGGTATTTACCAACCTAGATCTGCAGGGCGCATATAACCTGATACGCATCTGTGAGGGGGATGAAGGTAAGACAGCATTTAACACTAGGAACGGTCACTATGAGTATCTGGTGATGCCCTTCAGGCTTTGTAATGCCCCAGCCATCTTCTAAGACTTTGTGAATGACATCTTCCGGGAACTGTTATCCACCTCGGTCATAGTCTAACTGAATGATTTTCTCATCTACTCTCCAGATATAGATTCCCACCGGAGAGATGTCTGCAAGGTCTTCAAATGCTTACAGGCTAATTCCCTGTATGCTAAGCTTGAGAAGTGTGTGTTTGATCAGGAGTCCTTGCTTTTCCTGGGCTATATCATCTCAGCCAAGGGCTTGGCTATGGATCCTGCCAAACTGGAGTCCGTGATGAACTGGCAAGAACCCCATTCCTTTAAAGCCATGCAGCGCTTCATGGGGTTCATCAATTACTATCACCATTTCATTCCCCACTTCTCTACTTTAGAAGCTCCTCTGGTAGCCCTCACCAACAGAGGAGCTAATCCCAAGTTGTGGTCGGAGGAGGTCTCCAAGGCTTTTATCTAGATAAAGTCTCACTTTACTAGTGCTCCCATTTTACATCGTCCTGATGTTGATAAACCATTCATAATGGAGGTGGATGCCTCTTCCATCTGAGCAGGAGCCGTCCTCTCTCAGAAGGATGCTCAAGGTCAAAAACATCCCTGATTTTCTTTTCTAAGACCTTCACACCGGCAGAGAGAAATTATTCCATCGGGGACTATATGTTGCTAGCTATGGAACTGGCCTTTTCAGAGTGGAGATATCTCCTAGAGGGGGCCCGGTACCCCTTCTAAGTGTTCACTGACCACAAGAATCTGCTATATTTGCAGACAGCCCAGCAGTTGAACTCTCGCCAGGCCACATGGTCCCTATTCTTCTCCCGATTTAATTTCACCCTCCATTTTCTCTCTGTGGAGAAGAACTCACGTGATGATGCTCTCTCCCGTTCTATTGTCTCATCTGAGGAGGGAGAGGAGGCTCAGCTTTTTGTCTTATCGGAGAGTTTGAGAACCGTAGCTCCGGTTTAGCTGAAGTCTGTGCCTCCGGGCAAGACTTTAGTTCCACCTAATCTGTCACCAGAGGTTCTCTCCTGGGCTCTTTCGTCTAGGGTGGGTGGAAATTTCGGGACCAAGAGGACATCTGAGCTCCAGGCGAGGTCTTATTGGTGGCCGCATATGGCACGTGACATTAGGGTCTACATTCAGGTGTGTGTCTCTAGCGCCAAGAATCAGTCTTCCCGGCAGAGGCCCCGGGCATATTGTATCCCCTGCCGGTGGCGGATGGGCCCTGGGAGATGGTCAGAATGGACTTTGTTGCTGGGTTTACCCGAATCCCATAACAATACAGTTATCTGGGTAGTCACCGACCATTTCTCCAAAATGGTGCACTTGCTGCTTCTTCTGTGAGTACCATCAGCATGGGCTTTGGCGGCACTTTTTATTATTATTTTATTTCGCCTGTATGGTATGCCAGACAAAATTGTCAGTGACCTGGGTCCTCAGTTCGCTTCTCGGTTCTGGAGAGAGCTTTGTCGTCTGCTCAGTATTGAGTTAAATCTCTCTTCAGCTTATCATCCCAAGAAGAATGGGTGCATAGAGAGTGCCAACCAGACCCTGGTCACATTTCTGCGACATTTTGTTTTCGCCATGCATGATGACTGGGCATCTTTACTATCGTGGGTAGAGTTTGCGCTTAACAATGCTGTTGCCAATTTCACAGGGCAGACTCCTTTCATCCTCAACTACGGCCAGAATCTGCATGTTCCTGTGCCTATGCCTGTGTCGTCCACCAACTTTAGGGTGGCAGACTGGATGGTGGAGGCTCGTGACATTTGGGACTGCACGCAGGATGCCATCTGGGCCTCCAAGGAGAGAATGAGGGTTGGGGTCCTGCTCTGACCTTCCCCCCTGGCAACTTAGTGTGGCTCTCTGCCTGTCACATCAGGCAGCATGTTGCGTCCACTAAGTTTTCTCCCCACTACCTAGGTCCTTTCAAAGTCCTACAGCAGGTAAAACCTGTGGTGTATCACCTGTCCCTTCCTCTGCGCCTGGGTATCACCGATACCTTCCATGTTTCCCTCTTGAAACCCGTTCAGGTGTCCCAGTTTTCTGAGTCATCTGCCGGGACATCGAACACATCTGTGGACGATTTTGAGGTGAACGCTGTTGTGAATTCAGGTTTTGGGCTCCCTCCGGTGGTTGTAGAGGGTAATGCAGTTGTGCCTGGACTGCAGGAGTGGACAGGTGTATCTACTAATTGCAAAACTGACTGGGGTATATAGCTTTGCTGGATCCTTTAGTCAGTGCCAGTTGTCCATTGTTCTTGAAGGATTCACTTCCCTGCTTGTCTCTCCAGTTTGCTGTGTTTTTCTACAAAGATAAGTCCTGGCTTTGTTTTTGCTGTCCACCTGCAGTGGACCTTATAGTTCTGTGCATTTTCATGTTTTTGTCTTGTCCAGCTTGGTCTGTGAAGGATTTTTTGCAGCCTAGCTATTTCTCTGGAGATGCAGATATACCCCCCATGTCTTTAGTCAGATGTGGTGATCCGTATTTTCTGCGGTGGATATTTTCTAGTGTTTTTATACTGACCGCATAGTACTCTGTTCTATTCTTTCTTTTTAGCTAGTATGGCCTCCTATGCTAAAATCTGATTTCATATCTGCGTATGTTATTTCCCTCTCCTCTCACAGTCAATATTTGTGGGGGGCTATCTATCCTTTGGGGATTTTCTCTGAGGCAAGATAGGTTTCCTGTTTCTGTCTTTAGGGGTAGTTAGATCTTAGGCTGTGCCGAGGGGTCTAGGGAGTGTTAGGTACCCCCCACGGCTACTTCTAGTTGCGCTGCTAGGTTCAGGGTTTGCGGTCAGTACAGGGACCACCTTCTCCAGAGTACGTCTCATGCTGCTCCAAGGCCACCAGATCATAACAGTACAACTGGCCAACAATGAGTTAATTGCATCTCAGAAGAAGGGTGGAAAGATTTTGAGCCATTTTTTTTTCCTTAGCCTGTTTGGTCTGTTCCTCCCTCTTTACCTCTTGGTGGCTACGGTGTCTAGTATTAACATGAATGTTCAGGAGTTAGTTTCTCGGGTGGATCAGCTTGCTGCTAGGGTACAGGGTATTTCAGATTTCATTGTTCAGACTCCTGCCTTAGAACCTAAGATTCCCACTCCTGATTTATTCTTTGGTGACAGATCCAAATTTTTGAGTTTCAAAAATAACTGTAAACTGTTTTTTGCATTAAGACCCCGGTCTTCTGGTGATCCTATTCAGCAGGTTAAAATCATCATATCTCTGCTGCATGGTGACCCACAGGATTGGGCATTTTCCCTGTAATCTGGCAATCCTGCTTTGCTTAATGTTGATTCGTTTTTTCAGGCATTGGGGTTGTTGTATGATGAGCCTAATTCTGTGGATCAGGCTGAGAAAATCTTGTTAGCCCTGTGTCAAGGTCAAGAAGCGGCAGAATTGTATTGCCAGAAATTTAGAAAATGGTCTGTACTGACTAAATGGAATGAGGATGCCTTGGCGGCAATTTTCAGAAAGGGTCTTTCTGAATCCGTTAAAGATGTTATGGTGGGGTTCCCCACGCCTGCTGGTCTGAGTGATTCTATGTCTCTGGCCATTCAGATTGATCGGCGCTTGCGCGAGCGCAGAATTGTGCTCACTGTGGCGTTGTCCTCTGAGCAGAGCCCTGAGCCTATGCAGTGTGATAGGATTTTGTCTAGAGCTGAACGTCAAACATTCAGGCGTCAGAATAGGTTGTGTTTTTACTGCGGCGATTCTGCTCATGTTATTTCTGATTGCCCTAAGCGTACTAAGAGAATCGCTAGTTCTGTTGCCATCAGTACTATACAACCTAAATTTCTGTTATCTGTGACCTTGATCTGCTCATTATCATCATTTTCTGTGATGGCATTTGTGGACTCAGGCGCCACTCTGAACTTAATGGACTTAGAATTTGCCAGACGTTGTGGTTTTCCCTTGCAGCCTTTGCAGAACCCTATTCCTTTGAGGGGCATTGATGCTACACCGTTGGCTAAAAATAAACCTCAGTTTTGGACACAGCTGACCATGCGCATGGCGCCAGCCCATCAGGAAGATTGTCATTTTCTGGTGTTGCATAATTTGCATGATGATATTGTGCTGGGTTTTCCATGGTTGCAGCTACATAATCCGGTGTTAGATTGGAGATCTATGTCTGTGACTAGTTAGGGTTGTCAGGGGGTTCATGATCAGGTTCCTTTGATGTCAATCTCCTCTTCCCCCTCTTCTGAAGTTCCTGAGTTTTTGTCTGACTTCCAGGATGTATTCGATGAGCCCAAATCCAGTTCCCTTCCACCGCATAGGGACTGTGATTGTGCTATTGATTTGATTCCAGGTTGTAAGTTCCCTAAGGGCCGACTTTTCAACCTGTGTGTGCCTGAACATACCGCCATGTGGAGCTATATTAAGGAGTCTTTGGAAAAAAGGGCATATTCGGCCATCTTCTTCACCGTTGGGAGCGGGGTTCTTTTTTGTTGCCAAGAAGGATGGCTCCTTGAGACCCTGTATTAATTATCGCCTCTTGAATAAGATCACGGTTAAATTTCAATACCTCTTGCCTTTGCTTACTGATTTGTTTGCTAGGATTAAAGGGACTCTGTCACCTGAATTTGGCGGGACTGGTTTTGGGTCATATGGGCGGAGTTTTCGGGTGTTTGATTCAACCTTTCCTTACCTGCTGGCTGCATGCTGGCTGCAATATTGGATTGAAGTTCATTCTATGTCCTCCGTAGTACATGCCTGCGCAAAGCAATCTTGCCTTGTGCAGGCATGTACTACGGAGGACAGAGAATGAACTTCAATCCAATATTGCAGCCAGCATGCAGCCAGCGAGTAAGGAAAGGGTGAATCAAACACCCGAAAACTCCGCCCATATGACCCAAAACCAGTCCCGCCAAATTCAGGTGACAGGTTCCCTTTAAGGGGTCTAGCTGGTTTACTAAGATTGACCTTCGAGGGGCATATAATCTTATTTGTATCAAGCAGGGTGACGAATGGAAAACTGCATTTAATACGCCCGAAGGCCATTTTGAATACCTTGTGATGCCATTCGGACTCTCTAATGCCCCATCTGTGTTCCAATCCTTCATTGCATGATATCTTTCGGAGTTATCTTGATAAATTCATGGTTGTATATTTGGATGATATTTTGATTTTTTCCAATGATTGGGAGTCTCATGTGAAACAGGTCAGGATGGTATTTCAGATCCTCCGTAATAATGCTTTGTTTGTGAAGGGGTCAAAGTGCCTCTTTGGAGTGCAGAAGGTTTCTTTTTTGGGCTTCATTTTTTCTCCCTCATCTATAGAAATGGATCCGGTTAAGGTTCAGGCCATTCATGATTGGACTCAGCCCACATCTGTGAAGAGCCTTCAGAAATTCTTGGGCTTTGCTAATTTTTATCGTCGTTTCATTGCCAACTTCTCCAGTGTGGTTAAACCTCTAACCGATTTGACCAAGAAAGGTGCTGATGTGACGAATTGGTCCTCCGCAGCTGTTTCTGCCTTTCAGGAGCTTAAACACTGATTTACTTCTGCCCCTGTGTTGCGTCAGCCAGATGTTTCGCTTCCATTTCAGGTTGAGGTTGATGCGTCTGAGATTGGGGCAGGGGCCGTTTTGTCTCAGAGGAATTCTGATGGTTCCTTGATGAAACCGTGTGCCTTCTTTTCTCGGAAGTTTTCGCCTGCAGAACGCAATTATGATGTCGGCAATCGGGAGTTGTTGGCTATGAAGTGGGCATTTGAGTAGTGGCGACATTGGCTTGAGGGGGCCTAGCACCGTATTGTGGTCCTGACCGATCATAAGAATCTGATTTACCTCGAGTCTGCCAAACGGCTGAATCCTAGACAGGCTCGATGGTCCCTGTTTTTCTCCCGTTTTGATTTTGTGGTCTCGTACATTCCTGGTACTAAGAATGTTAAGGCGGATGCCCTCTCTAGGAGTTTTTTTCCTGATTCCCCTGGGGTTCTTGAGCCGGTCGGCATTTTGAAGTAAGGGGTTATTCTTTCTGCCATCTCCCCTGATTTGCGACGGGTTCTTCAGGAATTTCAGGCTGATAAGCCTGACCGCTGTCCTGTGGAGAAACTGTTTGTTCCTGATAGATGGACTAGTAAAGTGATTTCTGAGGTTCATTGTTCTGTGTTGGCTGGCCATCCTGGGATTTTTGGTACCAGAGATTTGGTTGGTAGGTCCTTTTGGTGGCCTTCTTTGTCACGGGATGTGCGTTCTTTTGTGCAGTCCTGTGGGATTTGTGCGTGGGCTAAGCCTTGCTGTTCCCGCGCTAGTGGGTTACTTTTGCCATTGCCGGTCCCTGAGAGACCTTGGACGCATATTTCTATGGATTTTATTTCCGATCTTCCTGTTTCCCAAAGAATGTCGGTTATCTGGGTTGTCTGTGACCGATTTTCTAAGATGGTTCATTTGGTGCCTTTGCCTAAATTGCCTTCTTCTTCTGATTTGGTTCCGTTGTTTTTTCAGCATGTGGTACGTTTGCATGGTATTCCGGAGAATATTGTGTCCGACAGAGGTTCCCAGTTTGTTTCTAGGTTTTGGCGGGCCTTTTGTGCCAAGCTGGGCATTGATTTGTCTTTTTCCTTTGCATTTCATTCTCAGACAAATGGCCAGACTGAGCGAACTAATCAGACCTTGGAGACCTATTTGAGATGCTTTGTGTCTGCTGATCAGGATGATTGGGTGGCTTTTTTGCCATTGGCCGAGTTTGCCCTTAATAATCGGGCTAGTTCGGCTACTTTGGTTTCGCCTTTTTTTTGTAATTTTGGTTTTCATCCTCATTTTTCTTCTGGGCAGGTTGAGCCTTCTGACCTTCCTGGTGTGGATTCTGTGGTCGACAGGTTGCAGCAGATTTGGGCTTATGTATTTTCTGTGGTGGATATTTTCTAGTGTTTTTATACTGACCGCATAGTACTCTGTTCTATTCTTTCTTTTTAGCTAGTATGGCCTCCTATGCTAAAATCTGATTTCATATCTGCGTATGTTATTTCCCTCTCCTCTCACAGTCAATATTTGTGGAGGGCTATCTATCCTTTGGGGATTTTCTCTGAGGCAAGATAGGTTTCCTGGTTCTGTCTTTAGGGGTAGTGGGAGTGTTAGGTACCCCCCACGGCTACTTCTAGTTGCGCTGCTAGGTTCAGGGTTTGCGGTCAGTACAGGGACCATCTTCTCCAGAGTACGTCTCATGCTGCTCCAAGGCCACCAGATCATAACAGAACGCCATTGTCGGTTCTAAGGTGATACACGGCAAAAAAAATTATTTGATGGACCTGGAAGCCTATTGACCAAATTTGACCCCCTCAGCTTATTTCGGCTTTCAAGTGTGGCAAGGCCTGAGGAAAAGGGGAACTAGGAGGAGGATAATGTTAGGCATCAGGATTCTCCCTCTGCACATGAGGAATCCCAAGCCATGTCTTCTCCTGTGGGTCTCCCATTCGGTCTCTGCTGCAGTGGATCCTGCTCAGCAGAGACGTTGGTTGTAGCGTATTGCTCAGACTCGAGCTGTGCATTTGGTTGTTGCTGCCTCTCCAGGTTCAGCTATAGCAACCAGTATTGAACAGCGGTGAGCAGACATTGCTGGGACTAAGTCCAGGATTTGCCCTTCTGAGCATGCTCGTGCGATGACCACTCATTGGTGGTCGGCAGCCAGGTGCTCAGATCCTCAAGTGAGTCCAGATTGGTCTACTAGCAAGGTCCTGGCAGACTGGGATCTATAAAAGGATCTCACGGCCACACAGCCGTGCGCTAGTATAGACCATGACATGTGATGTGTGTGCATATATGAATGACTCTGGTGAAAAGCTCCTAATGCTTCCCTACCCTCTGGTTGTGCATGTGCTCTAGGGAGATTGGAGTCAGCTTCAAACAGCGGCGGCGTCGCTTGCACAACATCGTGTGCATTGTGGGTCCGTCAGACTCTTACCCCAACGTTCCAGGGGCTAAGCTTAGGGACGTCACTAGTGCCATTGCTGCTGATGCCTAACAGAGAACGGCATTCTTTTCAGTGTTTGCTGCGGCTCTGTGTTGCAACAGAGTTCGCTGCTGTTCACATCCGGTGACATTTAACCCGTGTGTCTTTGGTGCTCTACCACCGTCTTGTGTCTGCCATTGCTTAGTAGCAGGTTCCATCTCTGCACGGTGGTTATTTGGTGTGTTCCACCAACCCTAACAATGTATCCCTGCTGCTGTGTAATGGCTGTGTCTGATTGTACAGGGACATGGTCTGATCATACCATAGCTCCTGGCCAGGAGAGGATGCAAAAGAGAGGATACAATCAGGACAGCACAGGATCATAGCTGATTCTTTTTTTTAGATAAAACATTGTTTAAAAACAGGCACGGAAAAATTTTGCCTCACAGAAAGAATCAGCTGAGATCCCTTGCTATCCTGTCTGTATACTATTTTGCTTCATCCGCTGCCCAAGAGCTGTGGTATGTGCAGACCATGTTCCATGTTACGCAACACATAGCAGGGGCACATTTAAAGCATTTTCTCAGCTTAGGAGCATTTTTTTAACACATCCAGTTGTGGAACCTATTTTTACTACAAGACGTAATAATAAAAATGTACTTAGTGGGAAAACTCCTTTAAGTTGAATCTTAATGAAGGAGAATCACCTTACTCCAGCAGTCCTCTTTGTATGCTGTGAACAGTGCCAGTGTAAGCAATTTTAGCGATATACTGTATATATTAAGCATGTACCATATGTTGTATGGTTCTCATTCTTTTTATCCTTATTCTTTTTATATGTGTATATGATTAATTGGAGGCAATGCATACAGTAAGGTTACAATTTATAATTAGAGTACAGTAGTACCCCTTAGAACATCAGAACATACATTTCTTTTGTTAAGAAGTAACGCAGTGTGTAAATCACGCAACATGAAACCTGAATAGATGTGGATTTACACAATCACTCATCAAAAAGAGTAATTTTAGAAGACCAACGAACCTTGATTTAAAGCAGTTCTTACGCTACATCTTAGAATATCTTGTAAAAAGAGAGTGTCTAGTTCTCCCTAGTTGCCCAATCTTGTGTGCTCACCTCTGCCCATGAACCAATTATCACACATGGGTGCTTTCTGGTTTTGAAAAGAATTAGGTTATTAAGATTTTCTGCTGTTCTTTCCACTTCCTGGTTCCTGATCATATATATTATTAACACAAACATTTTCACAGGAATTACACCATGCAGAGAACAGTCAGGTCCCGATACCCAGCTTACTCCTACCTTCATCTACATCTATCTTGATGGCTGTTTCATCAAATTACACAGCTTGTTTCTTACAAATGTATTGTTTCTCTTCAGTGCTCTTTAGGATTACTTCGTTATATGCTCTTATATACTTTTAAATGCCACTGAAGCACTAATCATACTAAATGTTTCTTAACATCATAGTTTTTAACCATTTTTGGATTTATTATGTCTCTGTGACACCAGAAGAACTTTGGTTCCTATCGCCTCTTCTTGGAAATAAGATTGCAGTTCACGTCTTCTATTAAGGAGATTGCCATCTGCCTCTTAATACAAAGGTGGTTGCTACATAACTACTTTGTCTCTCACAAGCTGGTTGTAAAACACTGAAAATACAATTTTTCCATGATTTGAACAACATAACTTTTCCCCACTGGGAATCACACATGCAGTTTTCATGCTGTTTTTTGAACCAAAAATATATTTAAAATGGAAGATAAACATAAGTATTTCCTTCATAGTTTCATATCTTCTTGAATTCACTCTTAGGTGTGACTCAAAAGAAGTCTATCAAAAACTATTAGTATTATTATTGTGTTATTGAACATTCAAAAATAAAGATAAAACAGAAAAACTTGCATGTGTTATTCCACCACTGTAGTTTTTGATGCATTTTTTGTGCCAAAGCCATGAGGCTTCAGTAGGAAGAAAGACTCATCATGTCCTTCTGTTATGTTTTCTAATCTTTCTTAATTCACTTCTTTTTTGGCTCAACAATTCAATAAAAAAAGATAGTGAAAAATATATAGTGACCCTAAAAATAACTCAACTTGTTCACCAGATTGTATGAGACTATAATTGCACTTATAGTGTCTGTGGTCATTTTTGGTGTAACATCAGAAAGTGGATTCAAAGGAGTTCGAAAATACAATAAAACCTCTATGAGAAAACAACATAAAATTGTATTAAAAAGGTATTTTAAGAGAGTAGAGATCTTTGGTAGAGGTTAAAGTGTCTAAAAAAAATCACAAAAAGAAATGTTCAGCTCACTTGATGAACAAAACATTGAAGATGTGCATGGACAATGAATCCCAGTTGAAAGGATAATATAACACATGAAAAAAATGATAATCTTGTCCAACACTCAATCTCCAAATTTTCTTAGTAAAAAAAAACTTTTATTAATCTATTGAAAAGATATAAAAAAAGACACATTTTAAAAACATGACATCCTGAAAATAATCCTATTCGTTTTGAACCTAGAAATATGTATTGTTCTTAGTTATGGATTAGAATTGCACATTTTTAGGATTTTTTGCAGGACATCCTCTTTTTAAACTTATATGTTTTTCATGTGTTTTGAATGGATCGATAAATTTGTTTTTTACTGCTGGACAAGATTATCACTTTTAAAAAAACACTCAACTCAAACTACAATAAAATCTTTTATGTGTTAATTTAGTCTAAAGCTGCATTAATTTGTGATTTTTTATTATCAGACAGCAGTCGGACCAATAGGTTAAATGTATTCATATATCTGTTAAACTCACGGATCCAAGAGTGAGATTCATGAAACTCAGCACATGTTCAGATTGTAAGCTCCATCGGGGACAGCGATGATAATGTGTGCAAACTGTAAACGCTGCAGAATATGTTAGCGCTGTATAAAAATAAAGATTATTGTTATTATTATGGCCATTAACCCCTTCATGACCCAGCCTATTTTGACCTTAAAGACCTTGCCGTTTTTTGCAATTCTGACCAGTGTCCCTTCATGAGGTAATAACTCAGGAACGCTTCAATGGATCCTAGCGGTTCTGAGATTGTTTTTTCATGACATATTGGGCTTCATGTTAGTGGTAAATTTAGGTCAATAAATTCTGTGTTTATTTGTGATAAAAACGGAAATTTGGCGAAAATTTTGAAAATTTCGCAATTTTCACATTTTGAATTTTTATTCTGTTAAACCAGAGAGTTATGTGACACAAAATAGTTAATAAATAACATTTCCCACACGTCTACTTTACATCAGCACAATTTTGGAAACAAAATTTTTTTTTGCTAGGAAGTTATAAGGGTTAAAATTTGACCAGCGATTTCTCATTTTTACAACGAAATTTACAAAACCATTTTTTTTAGGGACCACCTCACATTTGAAGTCAGTTTGAGGGGTCTATATGGCTGAAAATACCCAAAAGTGACACCATTCTAAAAACTGCACCCCTCAAGGTGCACAAAACCACATTCAAGAAGTTTATTAACCCTTCAGGTGCTTCACAGCAGCAGAAGCAACATGGAAGGAAAAAATGAACATTTAACTTTTTAGTCACAAAAATGATTTTTCAGCAACAATTTTTTTATTTTCCCAATGGTAAAAGGAGAAACTGAACCACGTACGTTGTTGTCCAATTTGTCCTGAGTACGCTGATACCTCATATGTGGGGGTAAACCACTGTTTGGGCGCACGGCAGGGCTTGGAAGGGAAGGAGCGCCATTTGACTTTTTGAATGAAAAATTGGCTGCACTCTTTAGCGGACACCATGTCACATTTGGAGAGCCCCCGTGTGCCTAAAAATTGGAGCTCCCCCACAAGTGACCCCATTTTGGAAACTAGACGCCCCAAGGAACTTATCTAGATGCATAGTGAGCCCTTTAAACCCCCAGGTGCTTCACAAATTGATCCGTAAAAATGAAAAAGTACTTTTTTTTCACAAAAAAATTCTTTTAGCCTCAATTTTTTCATTTTAACATGGACAACAGGATAAAATGGATCCTAAAATTTGTTTGGCAATTTCTCCTGAGTACACTGATACTTCACATGTGGGGGTAAACCACTGTTTGGGCACATGGTAAGGCTCGGAAGGGAAGGAGCGCCATTTGACTTTTTGAATGAAAAATTATCTCCATCGATAGCGGACACCATGTCGCGTTTGGAGAGACCCTGTGTGCTTAAACATTGGAGCTCCCCCACAAGTGACCCCATTTTGGAAACTGGACCCCCCAAGGAACTTATCTAGATGCCTAGTGAGCACTTTAAACCCTCAGGTGCTTCACAAATTGATCCGTAAAAATGAAAAAGTACTTTTTTTTCACAAAAAATTTATTTTCGCCTCAATTTTTTCATTTTCACATAGGCAATAGGATAAAATGGATCCTAAAATTTGTTGAGCAATTTCTCCCGAGTACGCCGATACCTCATATGTGGGGGTAAACCACTGTTTGGGCACACGGCAGGGCTCGGAAGGGAAGGCGCGCCTTTTAACTTTTTGAATGGAAAATTAGCTCCAATTGTTAGCGGACACCATGTCGCATTTGGAGAGCCCCTGTGTGCCTATGCAATGGAGCTCCCCCACAAGTGACCCCATTTTGGAAACTAGACCCCCCAAGGAACTTATCTAGATGCATACTGAGCACTTTAAACCCCCAGGTGCTTCACAGAAGTTTATAATGCAGAGCCATGAAAATAAAAAATAATTTTTCTTTTCTCAAAAATGATTTTTTAGCCTGGAATTTCCTATTTTGCCAATGGTAATAGGAGAAATTGGACCACAAATGTTGTTGTCCAGTTTGTCCTGAGTATGCAGATACCCCATATGTGGGGGTAAACCACTGTTTGGGTGCACGGCAGGGCTCAGAAGGGAAGGCACGCCATTTGGCTTTTTAAATGGAAAATTATCTCCAATCATTAGCGGACACCATGTCGCGTTTGGAGAGCCCCTGTGTGCCTAAACATTGGAGATCCCCCACAAATTACCCCATTTTGGAAACTAGACCCCCAAAGGAACTAATCTAGATGTGTAGTGAGCACTTTGAACCCTCAAGTGCTTCACAGAAGTTTATAACGCAGAGCCATGAAAATAAAAAAAAAAAATTATTTTCTCAAAAATGAATTTTAGCCCGCAATTTTTTATTTTCCCAAGGGTAACAGGAGAAATTTGACCCCAAAAGTTGTTGTCCAGTTTCTCCTGAGTACGCTGATACCCCATATGTGGGGGTAAACCACTGTTTAGGCACATGCTGGGGCTCGGAAGTGAAGTAGTGACGTTTTGAAATGCAGACTTTGATGGAATGCTCTGCGGGCGTCACGTTGCGTTTGCAGAGCCCCTGATGTGGCTAAACAGTAGAAACCCCCCACAACTGACCCCATTTTGGAAACTAGACCCCGAAAGGAACTTATCTAGATGTGAGGTGAGCACTTTGAACCCCCAAGTGCTTCACAGAAGTTCATAACACAGAGCAGTGAAAATAATAAATACGTTTTCTTTCCTCAAAAATAATTTTTTAGCCCAGAATTTTTTATTTTCCCAAGGGTTACAGGAGAAATTGGACCACAAAAGTTGTTGTCCAGTTTCTCCTGAGTACGCTGATACCCCATGTGTGGGGGTAAACCACTGTTTGGGCACACGTGGGGGCTCAGAAGGGAAGTAGTGACTTTTGAAATGCAGACTTTGATGGAATGGTCTGCGGGCATCACATTGCGTTTGCAGAGCCCCTGGTGTGCCTAAACAGTAGAAACCCCCCACAAGTGACCCCATTTTGGAAACTAGACCCCCAAAGGAACTTATCTAGATGTGTGGTGAGCACTTTCAACCCCCAAGTGCTTTACAGAAGTTTATAACGCAGAGCCGTGAAAATAATAAATACGTTTTCTTTCCTCAAAAATAATTTTTTAGCCCAGAATTTTTTATTTTCCCAAGGGTTACAGGAGAAATTGGACCACAAAAGTTGTTGTCCAGTTTCTCCTGAGTACGCTGATACCCCATGTGTGGGGGTAAACCACTGTTTGGGCACACGTGGGGGCTCAGAAGGGAAGTAGTGACTTTTGAAATGCAGACTTTGATGGAATGGTCTGCGGGCGTCACATTTTGTTTGCAGAGCCCCTGGTGTGCCTAAACAGTAGAAACCCCCCACAAGTGACCCCATTTTGGAAACTAGACCCCCAAAGGAACTTATCTAGATGTGTGGTGAGCACTTTCAACCCCCAAGTGCTTTACAGAAGTTTATAACGCAGAGCCGTGAAAATAATAAATACGTTTTCTTTCCTCAAAAATAATTTTTTAGCCCAGAATTTTTTATTTTCCCAAGGGTTACAGGAGAAATTGGACCACAAAAGTTGTTGTCCAGTTTCTCCTGAGTACGCTGATGCCCCATGTGTGGGGGTAAACCACTGTTTGGGCACACGTGGGGGCTCAGAAGGGAAGTAGTGACTTTTGAAATGCAGACTTTGATGGAATGGTCTGCGGGCGTCACGTTGCGTTTGCAGAGCCCCTGGTGTGCCTAAACAGTAGAAACCCCCCACAAGTGACCCCATTTTGGAAACTAGACCCCCCAAGGAACTTATCTAGATATGTGGTGAGCACTTTGAACCCCCAAGTGCTTCACAGACGTTTACAACGCAGAGCCGTGAAAATAAAAAATCATTTTTCTTTCCTCAAAAATGATGTTTTAGCAAGCAATTTTTTATTTTCTCAAGGGTAACAGGAGAAATTGGACCCCAGTAATTGTTGCGCAGTTTGTCCTGAGTATGCTGGTACCCCATATGTGGGGGTAAACCACTGTTTGGGCACACGTCGGGGTTCGGAAGTGAGGGAGCACCATTTGAATTTTTGAATACAAGATTGGCTGGAATCAATGGTGGCGCCATGTTGCGTTTGGAGACCCCCTGAAGTGCCTAAACAGTGGAAACCCCTCAATTCTACCTCCAACACACCCCTAACCCTTATCCCAACTGTAGCCGTAACCCTAATCACAACCCTAACCCCAACACACCCCTAACCACAACCCTAACCCCAACACACCCCTAACCCTAACCACAACCCTAATTCCAACCCAACTCTAAGGCTATGTGCCAACGTTGCGGATTCGTATGAGATTTTTCAGCATCATTTTTGAAAAATCCGCGGGTAAAAGGCACTGCGTTTTACCTGTGGATTTACCGTGGATTTCCAGTGTTTTTTGTGCGGATTTCACCTGTGGATTCCTATTGAGGAACAGGTGTAAAACGCTGCGGAATCCGCACAAAGAATTGGCATGCTGCGGAAAATACAACGCAGCGTTCCCGCGCGGTATTTTCTGCACCATGGGCACAATGGATTTGGTTTTTCATATGTTTACATGGTACTGTAAACCCGATGGAACACTGCTGCGGATCCGCAGCCAAATCCGCACCGTGTGCACATAGCCTAATTCTAAAGGTATGTGCACACGCTGCGGAAAACGCTGCGGATCCGCAGCAGTTTCCCATGAGTTTACAGTTCAATGTGAACCTATGGGAACCAAAAATCGCTGTACACATGCTGCGGAAAAACTGCACGGAAACGCAGCGGTTTACATTCCGCAGCATGTCACTTCTTTCTGCGGATTCCGCAGCGGTTTTAGAACTGCTCCAATAGAAAATCGCAGTTGTAAAACCGCAGTGAAATGCGCAGAAAAACCGCGGTAAATCCACGATAAATCGGCAGCGGTTTAGCACTGTGGATTTTTCAAATCCGCTGCGGAAAAATCCGCATAGGACCAGAATACGTGTGCACATACCGAAACCCTAACCCTAGCCCTAACCCTACCCCTAACCCTACCCCTACCCCTAACCCTAGCCCTAACCCTACCCCTACCCCTAACCCTACCCCTAACCCTAACCCTACCCCTAACCCTAACCCTACCCCTAACCCTACCCCTAACCCTAACCCTAGTTCTTACCCCAACCTTAGTGAAAAAAAAAAAAATTCTTTATTTTTTTTATTGTCCCTATCTATGGGGGTGACAAAGGGGGGGGTCATTTACTATTTTTTTTATTTTGATCACTGAGATAGGATATATCTCAGTGATCAAAATTCACTCTGGAACGAATCTGCCGGCCGGCAGATTCGGCGGGCGCACTGCACATGCGCCCGCCATTTTGGAAGATGGCGGCGCCCAGGAAAGAAGACGGACGGACCTCGGGCGGCCAGGTAAGTATAAGGGGGGGAGATCAGGGCACGGGGGGGCGTCGGAGCACGGGGGGGTGGATCGGATCATGGGGGGGGTGGATCGGAACACGGGAGGGAGGATTGGAGCACGGGGAAGGATTGGAGCACGGGGTGAGGGATCGCTGTGCGGGGGGGGTGGATCGGAGCACGGGGGGGGTCGCTGTGTGCGGGGGGGGATCGGAGTGCGGGGGGGTTTGATTGCAGCACAGGGGGTGTGATTGGTGCACGGGGAAGCGGACAGGAGGATGGGGGAGCGGAGCACAGGACGGAGGGGAGCGGACCACAGATCGGGGGGCTGGGGGGGCGATCGGAGGGGTGGGGTGGGTGCACATAAGTGTTTCCAGCCATGGCCGATGATATTGCAGCATCGGCCATGGCTGGATTGTAATATTTCACCAGTTTTTTAGGTGAAATATTACAAATCGCTCTGATTGGCAGTTTCACTTTCAACAGCCAATCAGAGCGATCGTAGCCACGAGGGGGTGAAGCCACCCCCCCTGGGCTAAACTACCACTCCCCCTGTCCCTGCAGATCGGGTGAAATGGGAGTTAACCCTTTCACCCGGCCTGCAGGGACGCGATCTTTCCATGACGCATATGCTGCGTCATGGGTCGGAATGGCACCGACTTTCATGACGCAGCGTATGCGTCAAAGGTCGGGAAGGGGTTAAAGTCTATGTGGACTGGTGAGACTGGGATGCAAATTGAAAGGCTTACAATTTGCTTCTGTGCCTGCCAAGTTTTTTGATTGGTGATACATTTTTATAAAAATGGTGACTTTTTAGAGGTCTTTTAATTGGTTTGCAAGCACATCTCTTCGCGTGAAAAAAAAAGGAAGAGAAAAAAAATAAAAACAACTAGGATGACACCAAAGAAAATAATTGTTCTTTTTTTTTTACATTTGAATGTGATTGCGAAATCCACAGATAAAACTAGAGCAGAAGTGCAGTAATGCATGTCATCTACACATGACTTTATCTACAAAGCAACAAAAAGTTTCAAAAAGAAAGTGTCTTTTTTGTCTTGTGGGACTAAATATTAGCTAATGGAGTCTTTATTTTTACAAAGGCTCTGGGCTACTCTGATTATCTTGGCCTCTAATTGAGTCATCTGAGATTAATTTAAATAACTAAAGCAATAAGATATTTCTCTAAAAATAAGTTTTATGAGATAATATGGACCATTATAAGGTGTAAAACTGCCTTTAAAAAAATGAGATAGTTTTATATCTGGTGTCTAACTTTGGGGCTTGTGGTTGTTTGCTTACTGTGTATTGCATCTTTTTATACTGGACCTTCTTTTAGAGATTTATCATGTAGTAGTTAGAGTTGATCAGAAACATTAGAAAGGTAAGTCTCACATATACTGACATATACTGATCTTGCTTTCCTTTTAGTGCAACATATTTCATGAGTGGAGGGATGCATGCTAACATGGAGGCATATGTAACGTGGTTTGGGGTGGTAGCCATGAGTGACATACTTGTCTTCCATGTCCCACCGTGCTACATGAAAATGAGGGTCCTGGCTGGGTGTGTGTTTTCTTGTTACCTGGGTGATATACCTCTGCATACCACCTGCAGCCATTGTTCTTGGCAGGCCAGGACCAGATGTCACGGACATGAGCCAGGGAGACCAGAGTCCAACAATAAACTTCTTTTTACTGATCTGTAACTTGTTAAGAACTATGCACATCAGATAATAGCTACAATGCTTCACAAATGTTTCACTTGCATTAAACAGGCATGGGCACTTTTCATTTACATCTAATGTCACTTCTCTTTCCTTGCATTTCACAATCCTACTTCTCGCGACAGTCCAGCTAACTCTTATGAGAAGCTCCTTCTTCCCCTGTGAGAACCACATGGGTCGAGGTGTAATGCTACAGCCCCTCAAAGCTAGTCTCAATTACCAACTGACTAATAAGGACCCCGCTGCTTGAGGTATGTTGATATGACTCCTCAATATTATATTGAAAGTCCATTGCTCTCAGTGGGAGAATTCATATCCCAGTGTGGTGACCACAGCTTCTTTTCACTGTGTACAATTGTTCACTAGCATCCTTCTGATGCATTTCCCTCTGCTTTAAATCCTCTTTAAGGGAGCCTTCTGCTTCCCTCCTATGCAAAGTTCCATACAGTTTAAATGGCTTCACTGGTATGATTTCCAATCAATAAAATGTCTCTTCATGTTTCTTTGGTCATTGGGACATAATGTCCTTCCTCTTCGCACACAACACACCTGTACATTCCAGTCTGCAAGCTATTTGACCTTTGGTCTTTCACTACTGAATGCTAAGCCTTTTTCTGTCTAACTACCGGGAAGCTGCTTCCTGTATTCCTATATCATCCCTCCAATTCTGGGCTAGTCCCAACTATTAACTTTATCTGGACACAACAAGTGTTTTCAAATTACAAACAGACAAAATTACATTTAAAACCAAACAATGCATTATGTTCAAACATTGTATCTTCATGGTGGAATGTGGGCAGCACCTCTACTTCCTTACACATACAGTAGAAATGGATTCCGGCAGACCTTTCAGGTTACCGGCAGATCCCAGGAACTTGTCACTGATTTATGGATATGGGCATTTTACTATTACATCTCTGAGAATATCATGTTTTCTTGGTCTTTAGCGCTTGTAATCCAGTAAAATAGCATGGGATGCACTTGTGGAAGATGGAGATATTATCATATCTTAGGTATTGTCAATGGCCCCTGGAATCCTCTAATTCTGAGATTTGCTTTCTATAAACATTTTTCTTAATCCTATCTATTTCATTTAAAATACAAAGTGTCAAGCAGCTCCAAGTAGTCTATATATCCTGTAAATATAGGACAGCTTATGAAAGTATTCTGTTGGATTTACTGTTTCCATGGTAAGCTATGCAAGCTGTGATTGGGCATGGATGCAATGTGGAAAGGCTTTATGAAAAACTAGTTATCTCAGATTTGCAAGGACAGGTGGTTGTGATTGTTTTTAAAGGTATCTGGGATTGTTCTCCACTGAATCTTTTCTTGGTTCATGTCATGCAAGAGACTTATCTACTGTGAAGCTAAAAAAGATGCAGTAGCTGGTATAGAGCTTAAATCAGGTACATCTGTACTTGGAAACCACATGCATATGCCTCTTATGATCCTTTTATAAACTAGAAAGGAATTTCCACTTTACTAAAATTGTTTTGAATGGAATCACAATGGATCACATGTGGATTACCCTTCCAATGCATTCTGTCCTATTCTGCAATGTATTGGTGTCATTAAGCATCGCTGTCTGAAAGAGATTTTATTATTTTTCAGGTTCAATGTCTCAACACAGCATTTCCTAGAAGACAGTAAAAAGAAAACTGATTTTCATTATGGCTTGTAGAAAACTATTATGAAGAAATATTACAACTACAGTAATACTACATTGTGAGCATATGTTTTAGAATTCTGTATATTTAAGCTCAATTGCTACCATTTAATTTTTAAATAGGAGTTAAGATCAACAGTAATATTTGCTATTTAATGCGTCTGTGTTGTAACAATAAATCCTAACTCCTCCATATTTCTTCATATTTTATTGGCCTCGGAGGTGATGTTGTTTTATTTTCACACCTAAAGAATGAGTGTGACATATACCCTGTAAAAGTGATTGATCTGAAATACATATGCCACAAAATAAAAAATCATCTTATCACAAGCCTCAACCATTGTGGCTTAAATTAAAAAACAGACTTGTAAAATATCAATAAAATCAAGAATCAATCAGATAATATAACCTTTTAAGGTGCTTCTTATACTGGCATATCATCATTTCTTATAAATAAATTAGAGTCATTATTTAAATTACCTTATTTTTCGCATCTGATTATAAGTCGCACCCCCAAATTTGTTGAAGAAGAGAAAAAATAATTTTATGTTAAATGGGGGTCTGTCTTATAATGCCAGTGTCCGTCTTACAAATCATATATATGTCCCTCATCCTGGTATCTATATAACGAGGCACATAGCCCCCCCTGTGCTGGCACATTGCCCCCCTGTGCTGCTAGCACACTGCCCCACATCTCATCCTGGATATGGCCCCCATCAGTATAAGCCCCCCTGCTGGCAACCACATGGCCCCTCCTCTCTCTATATGCACCCCTGCTGGCACGCACATGGCCCCCCTCTCTCTATATGGCACGCACATGGCCCCCAGTCACTACATGCTCCCTGCAGGCACACACATAGCCCCCAGTCACTGCATGCCACCCTGCAGGCACACACATGGCCCCCCCAGTCACTACATGCCCCTTGCAGGCACACACATGGCCCCCAAGTCACTGCAGGCACACACATGGCCCCCCAGGCACTACATGCCCCCCTGCAGGCACACACATGGCCCCCCCAGTCACTACATGCCCCCCTGCAGGCAGGCACATGGCTCCCCGTCACTACATGCCCCTTGCAGGCACACACATGGCCCCCAAGTCACTGCAGGCACACACATGGCCCCCCAGGCACTACATGCCCACCTGCAGGCACAAACGTGGCCCCCCAGTCACTACATGCCCCCCTGCAGGCAGGCACATGGCCCCCCCATTACTACATGCCCCCTGCAGGCACAAACATGGCCCCAGTCACTGCAGGCACACACATGGCCCCCCCAATCACTACATGCCTCCATGCAGGCACACACATAGCCCACCCGGTCATTCTATATGCCCCCCTACAGGCACACACATAGCCCCCCAGTCACTACATGCCCCCCTGCAGGCACACACATAGCCCACCTGGTCACTCTATATGCCCCCCTGCAGGCACACAAATAGCCCCCCCAGACACTACATGCCCCCCTGCTGGCACGCACATGATAAAATAACAAACACTTAACTCACCTTCTGATGATGGCTCTGTGCTTCCAGCTCCTCGGTTGCACTTCCTGTTTCCCAGGCATCAGATCATGTGACCTGGGCACACAGTGATGACATCACTGTGCTGTGCCGATCACATGATCGGATATCGGCACAGACACAGAAAGAGCCACGGGAGAACTGGGAGCATGGAGCCATCATCAGAAGGTGAGTTAAGTGTTTGTTATTTTATCATGTGTGTGCCTGCAGGGGGGCATATTCATGATGGGAGGAGGGGGAGTGCAGGCACATGTAATATGCACTGCTCCCCTGTCAACCAACTCAGCGTGGCTTCAGCACTGAGGTGATGGACAGTGGGTGCAGTGAAGATTACATGAGGCTAATGAGCGGGAGCACAGGACCTCCCAGAGCCCACTCCAGCCCCCTGACACCACTTCAGAGCCGCCCCCCATCCTCTACAGCACAGCACATCACACAGATTCGTATTATATCACGCACCCCACACTTTCCCTCAAAATTTGGGGGAACGAAAGTGCATCTCATAATCCGCAAAATACGGTAACCATTATTTTACCAGATATTGTTGAACTATATAGTTTTGGTAATTTATAAAAATGGCAACACTAAATTACAAAGAAGAAAGTTTAAAAATATTGTATAAGGAAAGTTACAACTGTACATAATACTCTAATATTTACATATAGAATGGCAGTGCATATAAGCCAGGTTCATATATATCTATTACACATGTAAAATTGTTTTATACTACTTACTATATATGTACAACAAATAATCATTATTATTTTATCACACATTAGAACTAGACATAAAAAAACAGTTATCTTCTCTATGGATTCGTCCAAAAATGTAATTTACCCTGATCCACTAAAAATGTCAAACTGGTGAATTCATGTAGCTTCAAAAGAAATGCAAATGCTGTTCCTTTTAATCCACATAAGTCCAGATAATTATATTTGTTTAGTTAGTGAGACAGGGGTCAAGCATTTTTCAGGAAAGGGATCATTACTCCTGAGGATCATTATTGCACTTGTAGAGTAATTAATTCAATTCCCTTGAAGTATTGCTCTATTATGTGGTACCCAATGGAACAAGACATCATTCTTTTTATGTCAAACTCATATGGAATCCAACAGGCAAAAAAAGTGAAATTTCTATGTATGAAATCATGAATCGTGCCTAAAGAAGACTATGGAAACTGTATAGCTCAGAGGTTGTATGCAGCTAATACGCTAATGTGCATGAGACTTTAAATACGCTAATGTGCATGAGACTTTAAATACGCTAATGTGCATGAGACTTTAAATACGCTAATGTGCATGAGACTTTAAATTTTACTGACATTAGTGTTCAGAATTGATCAAATGCTGTAGGACTTCTTTCATTAGTTTAGAATATTAAAAGTCTATGTCCACATCTGCAGTTTTTAATCTGTTGTTTTTTGCAAACTTGCTTAACTTTTCATATTTAGAGATGAACAAGCACTAAAATGCTCAGATGCTCATTACTCGAACTGAGCAATTCAGATGCTCATTTCGAGTAATGAGTATAATGGGAGTCAATGGGAAATGGGAGCATTTTTCCAGCAGATCCTACATGGTGTTCTGGGGCAGTGAAAATATTGAAATGGATGGAAAAAGTGTTGAATGGAAGAAAAACAGCATGGGGAAAACCCCTGGAAGCATCTCTGACTCCCAGATTGCTGCTGAGAACAATTGTGTCACACTTTTACTCCACTTTAAGAACTGACAATAAAACATTTAAAATCAACGAGAAAGTGGAGTTTACAGGAAAAAAAGGATAAGAGACATTCCGTCCAGTATAATGACTTGTATACATGTATATAATGCAACATTCAGAAAGATTTTTAAAAAATAATAATTTAAGTAAACCAAAATTGAAATTTTGTTTAAAAAAAATGGAAATTCCAGTGTAATTTATGAAGGAAGCAAGAACTGCAAAAAATGTGATGAAAGAGGGACTAAGATACATGCTGTATTAGATATAAAGGAGGGCCCTCATACACATTTTGTACAAATTGTCCCTGTAGTGGTACTCTTAGGCTGGTTTCACACTTGCATTTCGAAACGCATGCGATTAAAAAAAAAACGCATGGTGAAAAAACACATGTAAACGCGTGTAAACGCTGTGTTTTTCTTACGCATGCGTTTAACGCATGCGTCCAAAAAACGCAGTGTTTACATGCGTTTTTGCATGCGTTTGCGTTTTTTTGACATTTTCCCCCAAAAAATTAGGAGCCAAAAAAAGATAACCGGACACCACCAATGGGAATAGAGAGGGCGTATATGACTGTCTCTCTATATATTGACCCTAGGGGTACAGAAATTTTTACAGCTTGCTACTGTTTCCGGTGTCATGATGGATCTTTCCATGGAGAGCTTTTATTTCAACCTGGATTTCAGCTTCAAGATTTTCCTGGCCTGTGCTTTTGCTTGGGAGCAAGACTGAAACCGCCAAAGATGGGGGAGACAGCGTAGGCATTTTTGGAGGCACCCCATCATTGAAGTGCGTGAGAGCCGTGGAGCCTATCACACGCTCTATGCGGAGCTGAATGCCAACCCGGAGAAATTCCAGGATTACACGAGAATGTCGCAAGAATTGTTCCATGATTTGCTGTCTCGTGTCCAAGGAGCCATACGGCGACAGGACACACGGCTCCGTAGAGCGATTCCACCCGAGAAACGTCTGCTAGTGACATTACGGTACGTTCCAAATCTAAACCACTGACAGTCCAAATTTTGGTTATGACATGTATTTTATGTGTTTTTTTCTTTTTGTTATTTTTAAACACACCATAAAAAGAGTAGATTTTAATGTTTTTTTTTGTTTCTTTTTCTTCTAGATTTCTTGCCACAGGGGAGAGTTTATCTTCCCTCCACTTCCAATACCGCCTTGGAATATCAACCCTGTCCGGAATCGTTGTGGACACCTGTCGTGCGTTATGGAATGTACTCCGTGAGGAGTTTATACCAGTACCCACCGTGGACATGTGGCGTGAAATTTCCAATAAATTTTTGAATGTGTGTGATTTCCCCAACTGTTTAGGGGCGGTGGATGGAAAGCACATCAAACCTGCCAGAACCGGATCTGAGTTTTTTAACGACAAAAAATATTTTTCGGTAGTGCTGATGGCAATAGCGGATGCGGAGTGTTGCTTCATCGCCGTGGACATTGGAGCTTTTGGCCATGGCAATGATTCTCAGACTTTCAAGAGCTCGGATATGGGCCGTCGGGTGTATGGCAACAATTTTAATTTTCCCCCTCCACAGCCTCTCCCCAACACTCAAGGCCCACCGCTGCCATTTGTTATGGTTGCGGATGAGGCCTTCCAGATGTGTGAAAATCTCCTGAAGCCATATTCTAGTAGGGACTTGGACCACACTAGAAGGATCTTCAACTACAGACTGACCAGGGCCAGAAGAACAGTAGAGTGCACCTTTGGCATTCTGGTCGCTAAATGGCGCATTCTTGCAACAGCCATAAATCTAAAAGTGGAAACAGTGGACGAGGTGGTCAAAGCCTGTGTGGTTCTCCACAATTACCTCATTGCTAAGGAGCGACCCCACATTGAACTTGATGAACCAGTTTCACACCCACTGCCTGATTTTCAGCATCACCCGATGCGGTCAACTGCAGCTGTTGGTCTTATGCGGGACCAATTTCCAGTTTCCGATATTGGACGGGTGTCATGGCAGGACAATGTTGTGTAAATGTCCTGTTGTATGTTTATCTTTACCAATTATTATATACTGATAAAAAAAATTTCAAATTAATAAACTTGAGTGTTGGTTGTGTTGACCGTGTCTCCTATCTTTTTCCTCTCTAAACAAAGGTTGACCAAAGACGGGCAGTAGATATGTATGTATATCATATTTTGTAATCCAAAGCCAGGAGTGGGTGATAGATGATGAGGTAATAGTTATTATTTTAATATCATAATTGACCTCTTATATTGTTGCACTCCCTATTTTGGTTTACAAATAATGATATAAAACACTGGCCGCATACTTCTAATAATGGCAACCATGTTGATGTATTGGTAACCATGTTGATTTATTGGTAATCTTGTTGACATCATTGCGTCAAGACTGTCACGCTATCTATACCCATCAAGTCAAGTGTAAGAAATAATGAATTCATGATAAACATATACATGCTCATGAATTCACAATTTCTTACACCTGGCCAGGTGAGCATAGATATATAGCGTGTGACAACCATTGTCACATCATTTGTTAGATATAAATAAGAGAATATGGTGAATATACAAAGCAGTTATCAACTCAATAGGTCAGGTGTCTTAACTTATGAGTTTTTGGGCATCTGACCTGTTCAGTTGAGTACTGAACTTGATTTCCACCATTTTCTCTTTGTACTGTCACACTAGGTACAAAAAAAAGAGTATGGAAATAACTAAAAAAATTTTTGGCCAACTAATATCTGTATACTGAAGAAACACATATAGATGTAGTCTTGTATTTTATACTACTGGAGATATGATTTGGCCAAAGGAATAAGTGTGTGGCGAAGTTTATTGGTGTGTATTGACAGCGGTGAAAGACACAATAAACCAAACATTGTTGCAAATTAACTTTTTTTTTATTGAGTTAACAAATTTCAACATTTATTTTTTGTACCGCGACGGGTTGTACAGCGACGGCTTGGGGTAGAGTGACGTAACCGGGGGGTGTTAAGAACTGAAGCCTGGCTCACCGTGGAGGAGGCAGAGGTGGCAGGAGAAGGGGCAATAAAACTGGAAGGGTCTGGAAGTTCGGGGATGGGGGTTAGCACATGAGAGACTTGAGACGCACTGGAAGGGTGAGACAATACAGACACATCGGTAGGTGATGGGGAGGAATACTAAGAGTTTTTTGTTTTTTATGTGTTTTTGGAGTTTTCCTTTGTGTTTTCCTGGTAGGGGGATGTCTTGTTGGGCAAATATGTTGTTGCGTGTTGGCGAGAGACATGTCAGGGTCCGGCTCTACTTTTTCACAGTCCGTTTCCATTGTGGTTCGCTCGGCAACGCCAGAGTCCAACTGCATCGTAGTGGGGGGAAACATAAAGCCCTGCCAGGGTCCTGGTGCATCGTTGGGGGGGAACATAAACCCCTCCCAGGGTCCTGCTGCTTTGCTGGAGGGGGGAACATAATGCCCTCCCAGGGTCCCGCTGCATTGCTGGTGGGGGGGGAACATAAAGCCCTGGCAGGGTCCTGCTGCATTGGGGTGGGTCCTGCCCGGAAAGCCATGGCTGGGTCCTGCTGCATCGGGGGGGTGGTGTGATACACCATGCCTGGGTCCTGCTGCATGGTGGGCGGTCCTATACGCCATGCCTGGGTCCTGCTGCATCGGGGGGTGTCCTGCCCGGAAAGCAATGCCTGGGTCCTGCTGCATTGGGAGGGGGCCGGGCCGAAAAGCCACGCCATGGTCCTGCGGCATCGTGGTGTCAGCGGAGGAGGTCCAAGCCGGAGCAGCGGTTGTCACGGTGGTGGCGGTGGGATGTCCAACAGCACTCGTCATCGTGTTGGCGCTGTAGTGGAGTACACCTGTGGATGGAATAGAGGTGGCCATGCAGTGGTATGCAGCAGAGGTAGGAATGGAGGTTAATCGTGACAGTGACGGCACAGTTGGATATGCCGCCACTGTCTGCTGTAAATTGCGACTCTGCTGCATAGCCTGCACAAAAGCAACATTGCAGGCCTGCATCACACTCAGCTGGAGATCAGGGCTAAGGTGTTCCGACATGCCCTGCTCTATTTGGTTAAAAAAATGATGAGCTGGCCTCTGGAGGTCGGCTTTAACTTGATCAAGGCTTTTGGTGACATCCTGGATCCGGCAATTTAAGAGGTTATGGGACACATCCATTCTGTCACCTAAAGCCTTGATTGCTTCGTGTAAAACCAAGCTCAAGTGCAAAAACTCGGGCATGAGTGACCTATCCGAAGCCCTCTGTTGCTGCCGGGATGAGCCCGCAAAAATGGGTGCAGTGAAAGAGGACTGTGAAAGGGGAATACCTGATGGGCCAGCTCCCTGGTCTCCAGTGAGTGTGGAAGGCCCACCTGCTGCTGCGCTGCTGGATGGCTGGGACGGGTCCGTGGCTGCCGGCTGAAGGACCGCTCCAGAACCTGGTGCGACAGTCGTGCTGTGTGTGCTGTGAAAAAAGAAAACAGAAAATTAATACCAAAATATAACAAGACGGTACATCCTGTGGAATTTAAAATTACATATTATGTCAATGCAATACAACCGGAAGCATGTGAGAAATACTTACGTTCTCATGAGAAGGACCGGTCTTAAAAAGGACAGCACACGGTGGTATTTGTACAGGCGGTGCCTTGCTCCGGAACCACTTGCAGCACGATTCTCTGCGCGAAGGTCCTTGTTGAAGCGGTCCTTCATGGAACGCCAACGTGTTCTTATTTTGTCCACTGTGAAATAAAAATAAAATATAATGGTCAGAAAATGGACTTTTGGCCGTGCTCTCTTGACTGTGTGTGATGACAGAAACTACGAAAAGATTCTTTCATCACACACAGTCAAGAGAGCACGGCCAAGGTCTCTGCTGCTTCACACTGCATTGCAATACTTACCAAATGCATTACGGACCCGTGGCGGGGCATTCTCCCAGCCATCCAACAACGCTTGGGCCACCTCACTCCACAACCGACGGAGCATATTGTTGACTGCGTGCTGTGGATCCCGGCTGTCCCACAACGGGACTCGCTCCTGGACAAGGGTAATCAGGAGGTCATTATTGATCCGGTCATCGTCCCGTTGTGAAACCTAAAATTAAAAGAAAATCATATAAGTTTGCTCAATCACATTAGGAAAAAAAATTAACAGAAGATGAGAAATGGCATGAATATGAAAGTCAACTCAGAAAAGGATTCTACAAGAAATATTAAAAGAAATACAAGGGTACAGAAAGGAAGATTCAAGAATATTACAATGAGGACAGCCTGCCTTGTATACATACCCGCGGCCGTCTTCCCACCGGACCTTGACTCCGCTGCTCTGTCCCTCTCTGTCCCTCAGTAGAAGTGCTCTATAAAAAAAAAAAATCAAAGTGTCTCATGTGTCGATGTGACAGTCAATACTTACCAAGCTGACGGACAAAAAACTAACCTCACTCACATGATCCACTTCTGACTGACGTGGCTCAAACTCCTCATCAGATGAAGACTCCGCAGAAGACATTCTGATGCATGTTGAAAGAAAAAAAAAGGAAGAAATTAGGACATGTAGATCCAAAAAATTGAAAATAAATGCATTGGCTAGGATATACTCACATTGCTCTGGGTCTTGTCCTCCTAATGCGTCCTGGCAGTGTCTTGTCTTCTTTGGAGTCTGATGAGAAGTGACCAGAAACTTCCCCCAACCTCCCTTTTATCACCCTGCTGCTAGGGGGAGGCTTATCAGTGTCTAGACAACCTTATCTACATTCTAGTCAACCTTATCTTAAAAAAACGCATGCGTTCAAAAACACATGCAAACGCATGCACCAAAAAACGTATGCGTTTCCATTGACTCCAAAGTATTTTTTTGACCCCAAAAAAACGCATGAAAACGCATGCGTTTTTATGTGTCCAAAAAACGCCACTCAAAAATACTACAAGTTGCATTTCTGAAAATGAACGCATGCAGTAAAAAAACGCATGCGATTGAAAACGCGACCAAACGCGTACAAAAAAAACCGCATGCGTTTTCAATGTTAAATATAGGGAAAAAACGCATGCGTTTTTTTGTGCAAAAAACGCTGCAGACAACAACGCAAGTGTGAAACCACCCTTAGACTAATAAAATAAAAGCTATGCACTAAGTGCAAAGACTGCCAAAAATTAGAAGCAGGGTCATCCATAAGCCCTGGAATACCCTTCCTCCACCCCAGCCTGCACCTTCTCATTCTTACCCAATCTGTACTGAGCAGATGAGATGAGGCTGGGCTTGGTAGTATCTCCCTGTCTCAGGTCTTCCTCCATCTCCACCTGTCCCCATGCAAAGATTCATGTTTAATTGTCAGCAGCGACTATTCAAATAGGCACAGAAGCAGGATTGTTGCACTGATGATGGTTTCATCGCCACTCACCATCTTTGTGGAGTCCTCAAAGTCTTGGAGAACCACACAAATGTCAGGCATCTATGCCCACTCTTCAGATGTTATGTGCAGAGGCCAACCAGAATACTTTTGGGAGTGGTGGAGCTGGTATTTAACAAGTGTGGAATTCCAGTGCGTGGTGATGTCGCACACCAATCGGTGAGCTGACACTTGCATGCAGTGCTGCAGCACTGCCAGAGTGGCGACAGCTTTAGCTGACTTGCGGAAATGGTCACTGATGCGCCATACCTTGACCAGAAGCTATGGCAAACATGGGTTGATTTTCAGAAACCGAGAAGCTGCCAAGTTGAGCACGGGACCAAGCATGGTACGAGTGTGACCTTGCCAAGCTTCACGGTCACGCCAGGTTATGGCCATCATCACACACGACCATGCCTGGTTACAGTTTTAGCGTAGAGAGCCACCAATATGTCTGGTCTGTTATTCCTTTCAATAACTGTGCCGTGGTGTGCGGTTTGTCTCCTAGACCACGTTAAACTGTATGGATGAATAATTGAATTAATAAAATTTTTGGAAAGTTTTTTTTTTGTTTTATACACCTCCATAATGAAACAAAAACCATGTTAAACTGTATGGATCAATAATTGGAACCATAAAGACTTTTTTGGAGTTTTTTTTGTTTTATATACCACCGTAATGTAACAAGAACAGCATTAAACTGTATGGATGACTAATTGAGTCCATAAAAAATGTTGGGACTTTTTTGGAGTGTTATATACCACCTAAATTTAACAGAAAAGATGTAATACTGTATGTTAGGGGACGAGTTCCCGCCTCTGCACAGGGGGAGTCTCGAACCATCTCTGCTATGGTCTCCCATTCTTCTCCAGCCGCAGTGGAGCCTGCTCAGTGGAGATGTCGGTCTCAGCCTGATACTGTGCAGATGCCTTTCCAGGCTCAGTCATTGTAGCCAGTACTGGTCACCAGCAAGCAGACATCTCTGGGACTAAGTCCTGCTTTTTCCCTTCTGAGCATGCCCAAGGTAAGACCTCTCATTGGAGGTAAGGGGTCACATGCTCAGGTACTGCAGCAGCTCCCATTGGTCCTCTATGAAGGTCCTGAAGTTGCTCAGGTACTGTGGCAGCTCCCATTGGTCCTCTAGGAAGGTCCTGAAGTTGCTGCAGCTGTAAAAGCTATTACGCTGGCCCCAAGATAGAGAAGGCATTTGGGTCTAAAGGACAGAAATGGGGTTGCTTCCCCTGCAAGAATTGCATAGCATGCCCGAACATTGTTCCAGCCTCTAACTTTAGCTCCAGTGATAGCCAAAAAATCTTTACCATAACCCAGCACATCACCTGTAATACAACGGGAGTGGTATACTATGCACAATGCCCTTGCCCCAAGGTGTATGTGGGATTGACATATAGACCATTAAAAATAAGAGTAAGAGAACATTACAGGGACATCAATAATGCAGAGGAAGCCGATGAAACAACCATGCTAAAACCATTGGCGAGACATTTCAAATCTCATCACAACTGTAATGCGAAACTCCTAAAAGTGATAGGAATAGACAAAGTATTTGTGGATCAAAGAGGAGGAAACTGGAGGAAGAACCTTGCACAATTGGAAGCTCGCTGGATCTCTAGAGTGAACTCAGTGCAGCCGCTGGGTCTAAATGAGGTGCTTAGTTATGCCCCCTTTCTTTAATGTTCAAGTTTATGTAGCGTTTTTTTAATGTACTTGTATTTTGATTTTAATTATTCTTCTTTTAGTTTTTAGCTCCTGATTAGTCCTTGACATCTGATGTGATGATCTGCTATGCATGGCCTATTCCCTTTAGTCCTCCAACTATGTGAAGCTGGGATGACACTTCAATCAATATAAAAATCACTTTATATATATATATATATATATATATATATATATATATATATATATATATATATATATACACTAAAGCCTGTTGTGCTATAATATATGATGAAATTATTGTACTCCTTATATGTGCACTATATATATATGTATGTATACCTGTGTGTATATATATATATATATATATATATATATATATATGTGTGGTAATTTTTTATGTATGTACTCTGTGAATTGCTGTCACGCATTTTCTATTATATTTAAGTGTTTCTTGCATTTTAATGACACTAGTTAGTTCTTTTTATCTGGCCCCTTTTGCCAGTACCATCCAGTGGCACTACCACACACCTGTAACATATTCACATTTATGATTGTCCCACTAATCTAAGTATTTCGTACACTTTTATTAATGCATATTTCCCTAATATTCCTAGTTGAGCATTGTGGGTATAGCACACATAGAGCACATACAGCCTGGTGTCTGATGTGCTGTTCACATTCGCCTTTTCACTATCGCACACACAGGCGGACGTCTGTTCCCTTGATCCCAGCTGATCCTCTTCACCATCTCCGGCGGTGTGCGCTCACTGAGACTCCTGGTATCGGGTTGCTGTAGCGACGCGTCTCTCCTGTGGCTCTCTCCGCCCCCCTGCTCTGATGCGTCGGGTAGGGGAGTGGACGAGCTCCTTGTGACGCTTAGCGGCAGTGACGTCTGAGCCGGCGTGGTGGATGTGAGCGCCATTACAGACCGCTGCCCCCATTGTTGTTTAACGCTATATAAACCCCCATATGGCCACTGTTGTTTGAGACTATCCCCCTGGACGAAGCTTAACCGCGAAACGCACGTCGGGGTCCATTTACTGCTCTGCTATTTCAGGTGAATATATCTCTACCTCTCCCTATGCCTTGCACTTTAGCACTATATGCATATAGTGACCACCGTATGAATACATAGAGCAACACTACTTGCAGGATCTTTTGGGTTCTTTTTTCTATATGTTAGGTTTTGCCAGCATACATTTTATTACCTATTTAACCCTGTACATCCTTTGTCTATGTGGCATTAGGCATGTGGCTACACTTTAGGCATATCTATTTAGCTCATATACCTTAGGCATTCGTTTTATTATGATATATTCATGGTTCCTATGTAATTATTACGGACTACTATTCATGCCTCTTTGTAACTTACTGAGCCTTATTAAATAATTTTTGGGATTACTAGAATCTCTGTTAGGTTTTGTATATATATTTTCCTTAGCAGACAGTATATTCTGTCTTTGTATCTCCACTGATTGTTACTGGACTTTATTGATATTTTTAAAGATTAATAATAAAAATTAATGTTTTTTTATTGGCACAAAGCTTCCATTTTGTCTCTATCTTTGGATATTTGCAGCTGTAAAAGGTTTGCATGGCCGCACGGCCATGCACTAGGATCAGCTTATGTCATGAGCTTTTGCTATTCAGTGGTCTTGTCTGCTTGTGGTCAAGGTCCGGCTGAAATAAGCCATTAGAATACGGGCACCTTCGGTGAGGAGTTTTTTATGGTGAATTCAGGGCTGGAGTAAAGCCATTAGAATTCCAGCTCCAGAGGAGGTGTTTGTGTGCTTGCTACTCCCTGACCACTGATTGCTTTTGCTCTGTTAGGCAGCCGTGTTCCCCTGTGACGCTAACAGGGCACAGCGTTTTCCTTTCTGTGCGAATCTGAGAAGTAACAGAGTTCGGTTATACCGCCATATTGTGCCGCCATTTGCAAGCAGCAGGTTTGTCTCCTGCACTGTGGACCCCGGGCTGTGAATGCACCAATAATTATAACTAAATATACTTGGTGCATTCCGCCAGCCCTAACATAATCCTAGCGCTAGGGTCTGGCTAGCAATGGCAGACAAACAGCAATCTTTGCGGTACATCCAGCAGCTGGAGAGCAGGTTGGCGGCTCTCGAGCACACAACCTCAGCTGTGGATGTTACCGCAGTAGCTATTCAGGCTGCTAGCGTGGTTGCAGCAAATTTGTCTACTGCCACCCCTGCTCCGACTCTATCTCGCCTTCCGCTGCCAGAAAAATTTTCTGGTGACGGCAAATCTTGTAGGGGTTTCGTGAGTCAGTGCTCTATACACCTCGAGCTCCTGGCTGCACATTTCCCTATAGAGTGGGCAAAGGTGGGATTCATTATGTCTCTCCTGTCGGACAGGGCATTGGAGTGGGATACGCCACTGTGGGAGCGTGGCAATCATGTGGTGCAGAGTGCTCCGCTGTTCCTGAGCACTCTGAAACAGGTCTTTTTAGGACCTCGAGTCACCCATGATATGGCGCTCCAACTGTTGGCATTGACTAAGGACTTGTCCTTGGTCAGCCATTTTGCAGTCCACTTCCGTACCTTAGCATCTGAGCTGGAGTGGTCGGATAAGGCCCTCATTCCTATATGTTGGAGGGGGCCGCTGACCATGTTAATGGGACACTGTCACCTGGATTTGGAGGGAACAATCTTCAGCCATGGAGGCGGGGTTTTGGGGTTTTTGATTCACCCTTTCCTTACCCGCTGGCTGCATGCTGGCTGCAATATTGGATTGAAGTTCATTCTCTGTCCTCCATAGTACACGCCTGTGCTGTGCAAGATTGCCTTGTGCAGCCATGTACTACGGAGGACAGAGAATGAACTTCAATCCAATATTGCAGCCTGCATGCAGCCAGCGGGTAAGGAAAGGGTGAATCAAAAACCCAAAAACCCCGCCTCCATGGCTGAAGATTGTTCCCTCCAAATCCAGGTGACAGTGTCCCTTTAAGAACGCTCTGACCACTAGGGAGATTCCTGCCACACTGGAGGAGCTAATAGCTGTGTCTACTCGTATTGACCTCCATTTTAACGAGTGGAGGTTAGAGCGAGCCCAGTGTAGGCAGAGGTTTTGGCTGACTCCCAGCTTCGCCAAACCTTTGGAATCTCTGGTCCAGGTGCCCGAGTCACATGAGGCCTTGGAGGTGTCACGAGCGGGATCTAAGTCCCGGACCACTCGTGCACTTAGGGTCTGTCATGTTTGCCAGCAGTCAGGACATCTTGCCACCAGATGTACCCAGCGGTCAGGGAAACATCAGCGACTAGTGGTAGTAGGTGGAGGTAGACTAGACACGGCAATGTTTGCCTCCAAATTGTCCTTTAAGTGGACAATTACCATTGGCCCATCCACTCATTCGGTAGAGCTATGTGTGGATTCTGGGGCAGAGGGCAATTTTATGTCTTCTGCCTTCACCTAACGACATGCAATACCTCTGGTGATGCTCACCCAACCAGTCACCGTACGAGTGGTGAATGGGTCGACACTGTCCTCACAGATTACACAACAGACCATCCCATTTACTCTATTATCATGTCGCCATCGCATCAGGAGATAATATCTCTGCTTGTCATTCCTGAGGGAATTGATGAGGTCCTGTTAGGGATACCTTGGCTACGGTAGCACTCTCCTCACATTGAGTTGTCCACAGGCAGGATTTTGAGATGGAGTGAATCTTGTGGGGGTAGATGTCAGAGGGAATGCGTTCAGGTTGCTACTACTGAGGTACCCGCAGATCTCTCCTCTCTCCCCAAGCAATATTGGCCCTATGCGCACGTGTTCTCCAAAAGGGCTGTGGAGACCTTCCGCCTCTCCGCCCCTATGACTGTCCTATTGACCTCTTGCCTGGTGCTGAGCCTCCCCAGGGTTGAGTCTCCCCATTGTCTCTCTCAGAGACAGAGGCGATGTCTCAGTACATCTAGGAGAATCTGGCAAGTGGATTCATTAGGAAGTCAGTGTCATCTGCAGGGGCTGGGTTCTTCTTCGTGAAGAAGAAGAAGAATGGAGAATTACTTCCATGCATAGATTACAGGGGTCTTAACGCCATCACCGTTAAGAACAAGTACCCATTGCTTTTTGATAGGCTTCGGGGAGCAAGGGTGTTTACTAAACTAGATCTGCAGGGTGCTTACAATCTGATTCGCATCCGTGAGGGGGACAAATGGAAGACGGTTTTTAACACCAGGGATGAGCACTATGAATATCTGGTGATGCCCTTCGGGCTTTGTAATGCCCCAGCCGTATTCCAAGACTTTGTGAAAGATATCTTCTGGGATATGCTCTCCACCTCAGTTGCAGTCTTCTTGGATGATATTCTCATCTACTCTCTAGATATAGACTCCCACCGGAGAGATGTTTGCAAAGTCTTCGACCTCCTATGGGCAAACTCCCTCTATGCCAAGTTGGAAAAGTGTGTGTTTGAGCGGGAGTCTTTGCCTTTCCTTGGCTATATCAACTCAGCCCAAGGATTGGCTATGGATCCCGCCAAGCTACAAGCTGTGATGGACTGGCAGAAAACCCATTCTCTCAAAGAGGTGCAGCGCTTTATGTGGTTCATTAATTACTATCGCCAGTTCATTCCCCACTTTTCAACTTTGGTAGCTCCTTTGGTTGCCCTCACCAAAAAGGGAGAAAATCCCAAATTGTGGTCGGAGGAGGTCTCCAAGGCCTTCCTCTCTATTAAGTCCCAGTTTGCTAGCGCTCCTATTCTACATCACCACTGTGTAGATAAACCTTTCATAATGGATGGATGCCTCATCTGTTGGTGCTGGAGCTGTCCTATTCCAAAAAGATGCTCAAGGTCGGAAGCATCCTTGCTTCTTTTTCTTTAAGACCTTCACACCAGCGGAGAGGAACTATTCCATCGGGGGCAGGGAGTTGCTAGCTATGAAGATGGCCTTCTCAGAGTGGAGACACCTCCTGGAGGGGGCTCGCTTTCCCTTCCACGTTTACACCGACCACAAGAACTTAGTCTATATTCAGACTGCCCAGTGGCTAAATTCTCGCCAGGCCAGATGGTCCCTGTTCTTCTCCCAGTTCCATTTCACCCTCCATTTTCTCTCCAGGGAGAAGAACATTTGTGCCGACGCTCTCTCCTGCTCCGTAGTGTCATTAGCGGTGGAGGAACCTCAGCTTATTTTCCCTTCTGAGTGCCTGAGGACCATGGCTCTGGTTTCGCTGGAGTCTGTGCCCCTGGGCAAGACTTTCGTGCCATCAAGTTTGCGACTGGAGGTTCTCTCTTGGGCTCACTTGTCCAGGGTGGGTGGACACTTTGGGACCAACAGGACATCTGAGCTTCTGGCGAGGACGTACTGGTGGCCGTATATGGCCCGCGACATCGGAGACTATATTCGTGCATGTGTCTCCTGCGCCAAAAATAAATCTCCTTGACAACGGCCAGCTGGGTTACTTTATTCCCTGCTGGTGGCAGACAGGCCCTGGGAGATGGTCGGGATGGACTTTGTGGTGGGCTTACCCAAGTCCTGTTGCTGCACCATCCTTTGGGTAATCACCCTATGTTTGGCATAAAGGCACACAGCTCATCACGCTGAACACACCATCCCCACTGTCAAACATGGTGGTGTCAGCATCTTGGTTTGGGCCTGCTTTTCTTCAGCAGGGACAGGGAAGATGGTTAAAATTGATGGGAAGATGGATGGAGCCAAATACAGGACCATTCTTGAAGAAAACCTGTTGGAGTCTGCAAAAGACCTGAGAATGGGATGGAGATTTGTCTTCCAACAAGACAATGATCCCAAACATAAAGCAAAATCTACAATGGCATGGTTCACAAATAAATGTATTCAGGTGTTAGAGTGGCCAAGTCAAAGTCCAGACCTCAATCCAATCGAAAATCTGTGGAAAGAGCTGAAAACTGCTGTTCACAAACGATCTCCATCAAACCTCACTGAGCTCGAGCTCTTTGCCAAAGAAGAATGGGCAAGAATTTCACTCTCTCAATGTACAAAACTGATAGAGACATACCCCAAGCGACTTGCAGCTGTAATCGCAGCAAAAAGTGGTACAACAAAGTATTAATTTAAAGGGGCCAAATAATATTGCACGCCCCACTTTTCAGTTTTTGAATTTCCACAAAAATTTAAAATAACCAATAAATTTCGTTCAACTTCACAACTGTGTTCCACTTGTTGTTGATTCTTCACCAAAAATTTACGTTTGGAATCTTTATGTTTGAAGCATGATATGTGGGAAAAGGTTGAAAAATTCCAGGGGGACGAATACTTTCGCAAGGCACTGTTTATATTTAGCAATGGACTACAAGTCCTAAGCCCTGCTTAGAAACTGTATTCTACAGCCCTGGACAAGCACTATCTCCCTCCAATAAGAACTGTCCCTGAGCTGTGCAATTGTGTCAGTGTGCCGAGCATGGCGACGCTTGTCCTTTTATAACTCCTGATGATGTTTTATGTCCAGTCAATCACAGTAATGCCACTATAAAAAAGGCTACAGCATTAACGCGACTTGAGGCAATCCTCGCATGCTTATTGGCTGTGTAACAGGTGACAAACATGCCGGGCTGGGATTCTTGTTCAAATATGAGTACTGGCTAATGCTCACCATGTGCCAAGTGATATGCAAGTATCACCGAACACGTTCGCTCATCCCTATTCATTTTATATGTTCTGAATCAATAACAATTGGAAAGCCAATAAATAAAAGTCTAAAGATATATTTTTATCTGAAAGACTTTTTTTTTTAGACAATAACTAATGTTACAATAATATCTGTAGAAATACTAAAGAAATGAAAGAATTTATTTTCTTGAGTGATGGTACTGATAGTGGTGAATAGGAAAATCGTAAGTGATGAGACACAGAACAAGAAAAATGTGCTACACAAAAGGCTCTAACAGAGAAGCTATAAACAAGTTAGACAAACATATATGAAATTTTCACCCTAAAATTGAAGTGGAGTGCTATAATAAATAAATGATTAAAAGTTCATAAGCAGAGTAAAATTAACTCCTCGGGAGAGGCTAACAACCTTCATTGGGGACCTTTCAGTCTCTTTTCAAGATGAAAACTGCAACCTAATAGGCTTCAACAGGCAACTGAACAGGTTTTCTTTGGAAATAGATTTAGCATATATTCCCCAATAAATTTAAAAATCCTGCCAGATGTGTTAGGGTATATGCACACAATGCCTTTTTCAGGTAGATTCTGAGCAGAAACTGTCTGAAAAACCTGTCATAAAATGCTATCAACAATGAACATCTGCACTTCTGTGCAAAAATGACTTGCTGTGTACAGGTTTAAAAAACTTCAAGTGGTTAAAGCAGTGAACTGACCATTCTTCAGATGTTTTACTCTTGTAAGACTCTCTATACCCTGCAATTTAAGTCAATGGCAGAGCTTGAAAAACCTGGACCTGGTAATAGTTGTGTGTTTTACTATCATTTTTGCTTTTGCTTGTGTTTTCTTCATGAGTGATCTAGGCTTATACCTGGAAGTAAATGGTGGTTCATATAAAGAAAATAGACAAAAGGGATCCAGTAATCCATCAGTATAGAAGAAAAGAATTAACATTAAAAAAAACCTTGTATTTTTTTAACAATTACAAACCATGATTTCTCTACAATCCTCTGTATTTCAAATTATCAAATATTTCTACAATTGTTCCATAGTTTAAGGTAGGGTAATGCTGTACTTTCATTGCTCCCAGTATACTGAGCAAATGTATGACAAATGTTAGTCTATTGGCATACAGTACGCTTGGCCAATGATAGTCTATGGGATGTATACCTTAGAGAATTTATCTGGTGGGAGAAAGGGAGGGATTTGCTAGAGCGCACAAGTCAGGTAAAATACAAAAGTTTATTTAGCCATAATAAAATAAAAAAATGAGTTAAAAACACCTGACGCGTTTCTGGCGTGGTAGTTGCTTCCTTAGTCATAGTATATCAGAAGGAAAATACAGGCTATATATTAGGAGTAAATGATCCAATCAGGAAAAATAAATAATTACATAGAAAATGCAAAGGCTGTGAACACAAATGACAACACATATCACCAGCACAAAATCAAGGAATCAATATATATATAGAATAAATCATTTTTAAAATTCATCCCTTTTGGGTATTTGGTGTCTAAATGTAATATCCAGCAAGCTTCTCTCACAGTAAGTCGTCTTTGCCAGTTACCACCAAGTCTGGGATATGTGACTTTTTCCAAGCCAAAAAACTCAAAGTGCGTGAGATTCTCCTTGTGAGCACATACAAAGTGTTTTGATGACCCGAGTAAGTTCAGTTTCCATTACTGATATTTTGTATGTGTTACGCAATCCTTTTCTTAATTTGCAGGTAGCGCAACGGATGTAACGCATTAGGTATAATAGACATGTAATGCAATATACAACATATTTAATATCGTAATTCATGAAAGAAGAAATATTGTAATCAATAGTAGGAAATATTGTGAACGAACCAATTTTATTTAGTGCATACATGCATACATTACATCTACTACTGGCATATTTACAGAACCCTTTTACCATGAACCAATTAGATGTCAGAGTAGGGTGTCTTAAAAGGCTGGGGGATAGTGTGTTGACAAGGGTGAGTCCCCTTTTGGAAATGTACCTGCAACCGTTATTGATAATTTTGGGCAAAATGCAAGTGTATAATTTTGTATGATGGTTTTTATATGCAGTTGAAAACATCACAAGGGGATACATGTTCGCTCAGCCAATGATAGTCTGCGGGATGTATATGTTAGGGAATTTACCTGGCAGATACACAGAACAGAACACAAACCTTGTGTGAAACTAACAAAGGTGCTATATTTTAATTTACAATGGAAATTATTATTATTATTTAGAAACATTATCAATATTTAGCTTATAAATAAGTGGCTTGGTGTTTATTCTAATAATTTATTGTTTGTCGGTGAAGATTGACCGACAAACTGACCTTTATTAGATGTTGAAGTCCATCTTGATGATAATTTTCTTCTATTTACTAACAACGTATAATTTATTTTGTCACATAGGATACTTAACATTGCTGACTATGTCTTGTTTTTCTTTGTATAAAAAGCTAAGACAATTTTCTAATTAATGTGATTAGACAGAAGTTGAGAAGCTGAGTTTTGTCTACATTACAGCCACATACTGTGGTGATTGCTTTTAGCATTTTAGTACTTCCCAACTTCTGGAATAAATACTGCAGTGGAAGAGTAAGTTATTTGTCGTGTTATACATTATACATCATGTTAATGTAATCATTGTTTATATTTTTAAAGTTTCTGCTGAGTGGATGATGCGTAACTGGAAGTCTGGAAGTTTCATTATTGAAGTAAAAAGGAGTAAACTGGGTAAAATGTATCTAACAAGTGAGCAACTGGAGCTAAGAACAGAACAAGAGAAGACAATACAATGCAACGATGTATTAGGAGCTGTAGAGAAGCATCATAACATTGATTTGGGATTGATTTGTATAACAGGGGTTGCCCAAATAAATGTTGCAATTTGTGATCTGCAACAATTTAATCAATGTCTATTAATTAGAGGTTGGGCTGTTTATATATGCATTTCATGTTAGTGAATCACTGATACATTGCTAATATATATATACTTATATATACAGTATATATGTATATATATATATATATATATATATATATATATATATATATTATATATATATATATATATATATATATATATTATATAATTGTCTAAGGGTCACTTCCGTCTGTCTGTAACGGATATTCATTGGCCGCGGCCTCTGTCTGTCATGGAAATCCAAGTTGCTGATTGGTCGTGGCAAAACGCCCTCGACCAATCAGCGACGGGCACAGTCCGGCGGAAAAATGGCCGCTCCTTCCTCCCCGCAGTCAGTGCCCGCTCCATACTCCCCTCCAGTCAGCCCTCACACAGGGTTAATGGCAGCGTTAATGGACCGCATTATGCCACGGTGTAATGGCATATGCAGCATCAATAGTAAAACGATCTAATGTTAAAAATAATAATAATAATAATAAAAAAAAGGTTATTCTCACCCTCCGACGTGCGCGCTGTCCTCGGCAGTGCAAGCGGCAGGTTCCGGTTCCAAAGATGCTATGCAAGAAGGACCTTCCATGACATCACGGTCATGTGACCGCGACATCATCACAGGTTCTGCGCTCATACCAACCCTGGGACCGGAAGCTGCCGCGTACACCGCACACAGGTGCGAGGACTACAAGGAGCCCTCGGAGGGTGAGTACATGTTTATTTTTTTATTTCAAGTCTTTTTTAACCACGCATATAGTGCCCACATTGCTTTATACTACGTGGGCTGTGTTACATACTGTGTGGGCTGCATTATATACTACATGGCTGCTATGTACTACGTGGGCAGTGTTATATACTGTGTGGGCTGCATTATATACTACATGGCTGCTATATACTATGTGGGCATTGTTATATACTATGTGGGCAATGTTATATACTGCATGGGCTGCATTATATACTACATGGCTGCTATATACTACGTGGGCAGTGTTATATACTATGTGGGCAATGTTATATACTGTGTGGGCTGCATTATATACTACATGGCTGCTATATACTATGTGGGCATTGTTATATACTATGTGGGCAATGTTATATACTGCATGGGCTGCATTATATACTACATGGCTGCTATATACTACGTGGGCAGTGTTATATACTGTGTGGGCTGCGTTATATACTACATGGCTGCTATATACTACGTGGGCAGTGTTATATACTATGTGGGCAATGTTATATACTACATGGCTGCTATATACTATGTGGGCAGTGTTATATACTATGTGGGCAATGTTATATACTGCGCGGGCTGCGTTATATACTTCATGGCTGCTATATACTACATGGGCAGTGTTATATACTGTGTGGGCTGCGTTATATTCTACATGGCTGCTATATTCTACGTGGGCAGTGTTATATACTATGTGGGCAATGTTATATACTGTGTGGGCTGCGTTATATACTACATGGCTGCTATATACTATGTGGGCAGTGTTATATACTGTGTGGGCAATGTTATATACTGCGTGGGCTGCATTATATACTGCATAGCTGCTATATGCTACGTGGGCTGTGTTATATACTGTGTGGGCTGCGTTATATACTACATGGCTGTGAAATACTACGTGGGCAGTGTTATATACTATGTGGGCAGTGTTATATACTGTGTGGGCTGCGATATATACTGCATGGCTGCTATATCCTATGTGGCCAGTGTTATATACTGTTTGGCCTGTGTTATATACTGCGTGACCACTGTTATATACTGTGTGGCCAATGTTATATACTGCGTGGCCTGTATTAACGCATTGGTTATTCAAGAATATGTCGTGGCCTGTGCTATATACTATGTGGCTGCTATATACATACATATTCTAGAATACCCGATGCGTTAGAATCGTGCCACCATCTAGTATATATATATATCTACTATATAATTGTCTAAGGGTCACTTCCGTCTTTCTGTCCTTCTGTCTGTCTGTCTGTCATGGATATTCATTGGTCGCGGCCTCTGTCTGTCATGGAAATCCAAGTCGCTGATTGGTCACGGCAAAACAGCCACGACCAATCAGCGACGGACACAGTTCGGAAGAAAATGGCCGCTCCTTCCTCCCCGCAGTCAGTGTCCGGCGCCCGCATACTCCCCTCCACTCACCGCTCAGACAGGATTAATGCCAGCGGTAACGGACCTCATTATGCCGTGGGTAACGCACTCCGTTACTGCCGCTATTAACCCTGTGTGTCCCCAACTTTTTACTATTGATGCTGCCTATGCGGCATCCATAGTAAAAAAATGTAATGTTAAAAATAATAAAAAAACAAAAAACCTGCTATACTCACCCTCCGTAGTCCGCCGAGCCGCTCGCGCCTGCCGCCATCTTCCGTTCCCAGCAATGTTTTGCGAAATTACCCAGAAGACTTAGCAGTCTCGCAAGACCACTAAGTCATCTGGGTAATTTCGCAATGCATCCTGGGAACGGAAGATGGCGGCAGGCGCGAGCGGCTCGGCGGAGCTTCGGTGGATCCCAGGGGTGAGTATATAACTATTTTTTATTTTAATTATTTTTTTAACAGGGATATGGTGCCCACACTGCTAAATACTCTGTGGGCTGTGTTAGATACCGCGTGGCTCTGTGCTGTATACTACATAGGCAGTGTTATATACTATGTGGGCTGTGTGATATACTCCGTGGGCTGTGCTAGATATTACGTTGTCCACTGTTATATACTGTGTGGGCAGTGTTATATACTACGTGACTGGACAATATACTACGTGACTGGGCAATATACTAGGTGGCTCTGTGCTGTATACTACGTGGCTCTGTGCTGTATACTACGTGGCTCTGTGCTGTATACTACGTCGCTGGGCAATATACTACGTGACTGAGCAATATGCTACATGACTGGGCAATATACTACGTGACTGGGCAATGTACTACGTGACTGGGCAATATACTACGTGGCTGGGCAATATACTACGTGGCTGGGCAATATACTATGTAGCTGGGCAATACACTACGTGGCAGGGCAATATACTACGTAGCTGGGCAATATACTATGTGGCTGGGCAATATACTACGTGACTGGGCAATATACTACGTGGCTGGGCAATATACTACGTGGCTGGGCAATATACTACGTAGCTGGGCAATATACTATGTGACTGGGTAATATGCTACGTGGGCTGTGCAATATACTATGTGGACATGCATATTCTAGAATACCCAATGCGTTAGAATCTGGCCACCATCTAGTATATATATATATATATATATATATATATATATTAGAAATAATAGTTTGCCCAGGTAATTTTTATATTTATTGTGAGGTAAAACATAAATTATTGCCTAAAAAAGCAAAAAAAAAACACTCCATTTAGCATAATAATGGGGAAAAACAATAGTAAATATTTACTAATAATACACGCAAGTAAACCGTTAGGAAAAAACATGTGGAAAAAAACAAACAGATAGCTGACAAATTAACTTGCAATATACTATAGACATCTGTACAGGTCATATAAAAACATGCACTAGTGAGTATGTATATAGTCTCTCAAAGGAGGCACAGTTGTCTGGCCCCTTTGAGAAAGAAATGTTATTTAACACAAGAAATGCCATTTGGATATATTTCCTACCCCTATATGGTAATACAGTGGGTACAGAAAGTATTCAAACCCCTTTAAATTTTTCACTCTTTGTTTAATTGCAGCCATTTACTAAATTCAAGAAAGTTCTTTTTTTCGCATTAATGTACATTATGCACCCCATCTTGACTGAAATAAACAGAAATATAGTAATTTTTGCAAATTTATTGAAAAAGAAAAACTGAAATATCACATGCCATAATTATTCAGACCCTTTGCTCAGACACTCATATTTAAGTCACACACTGTCCATTGTAGGCCAGCTGTGTTTAGTTAAACTGCTAGAACCTGATTTGGAAAGGCACACACCTGTTTATGTAAGACCTCACAGCTCACAGTGCATGTCAGACCAAATGAGAATCATGAGGCCAAAGGAACTGGCCAATGAGCTCAGAGACAGAATTGTGGCAAGGCACAGATCTGGCCAAGGTTACAACAGAATTTCTGCAGTACTCAAGGTTCCTAGGAGCACAGTGGCCTCCATAATCCTTAAATGGAAGAAGTTTGGGACCACCAGAAGTCTTCCTAGACCTGGCCATCCAGCCAAACTGAGCAAATGTGGGAGAAGAGCCTTGGTGAGATGTAAAGATGAACCCCAAGATCACTGTGGCTGAGCTCCAGAGATGCAGTAGGGAGATGGCCAGTCGGGCCTTTATGGCAGAATGGCCCAATGGAAACCTCTCCTCAGTGCCAGACATATGAAATCCTGCATAGAGTTTGCTAAAAAAAACACATGAAGGACTTCCAGACTATGAGAAATAAGATTCTCTGGTCTGATAAGACATAGATAGACCTTTTTGGTGATAATTCTAAGTGGTATGTGTGGAGAAAACCAGTCACTGCTCATCACATGCCCAATACAATCCCAACAGTGAAACATGATGGTGGCAGCATCATTCTGTGGAGGTGTTTTTCAGCTGCAGGGACAGGATGACTGGTTCCCATTGAAGGAAACATGAATGTGGCCAAGTACAGAGATATCCTGGATGAAAAGCTCTTCCAGAGTGCCCTGGACCTCAGACTTGGCCGAAGGTTCACCTTCCAACAAGTCAATGACCATAAGCACACAGCTAAAATAACAAAGGAGTGGCTTCAGAACAACTCTATGACCATTCTTGACTGGTCAAGCCAGAGCCTTGACCTAAACCCAATTGACCATCTCTGGAGAGACCTGAAAATGGCTGTCCACCAAATTTCACAATCCAACCTGACAGACCTGGAGAGGATCTGCAAGGAAGAATGGCAGAGGATCCCTAAATCCAGGTGTAAAATCTTCCCAAGAAGACTCATGGCTGTACTAGCTCAAAAGGGTGCTTCTACTCAATACTGAGCAAAGGGTCTGAATACTTATGACCATGTGATATTTCAGTTTTTATTTTTAATAAATTTGGAAAAATTACTACATTTCTGTTTTTTTCATTCAAGATGGGGTGCAGACTGTACATTAATGAGAAAAAAATGAACTTTTTTGAATTTACCAAATGGCTGCAATGAAGCAAAGAGTGAAAAATTTAAAGAGGTCTGAGTACTTTCCGTACCCACTCTATTTCTTGTATTCTTTGATACTATGGGTAAGAAGAATGTCTCTTTCTACTCTTAATTATGGTTAGTGAAAAATAGATGCCATTTCAGAAGAGAACCACTGTGTCTTCGTTGAGAAACTATATACAGTACATTGCCACTAGTGCTTGTTTAATATGACCGCAATAGATGTATAATGCTAGTTACCTTGTTACGTGTCAGTTTGTCTTTTTCCGCATGATTTTCCCAAATAGTTTGTTTATGGGGAGGAATAGTGTATATAACTACACAAACAAGGAAGGGTGTACAGGGATAAATGAAAATGTCATACATAGAAAATATGCACTCACAGATAACAAAGGGAAACACCGAAGAGATAAGGAAGGTAAACTAAATAGGAGAGGATGGGGACTATGCACACAGCCAAAATGCCAAGCAACAGTAACAGAACAATTCTCCAAAACGCCTCTACCAACGCGAATCCTTCCCTCCTCACCAGGCACTACAAGACTTAACAATGTCAATCCAGATTGCCAGAGATGAGAATATATAGAAGGGTGTGGCTGATTCTGTGCAGCTGAGATTCTAAAAGCAGGAATTTTCAGAGATATAATATGAGGAAGAAGTGCTTCTAATCAGCGCAGGAGTATGTTTAATCAGATGCTGCAGTCTTCTGGCTCCTCTCTGTCTTGGTAAACCTGTGACATCAGCGATGTGCCACGGATTAATTATTTACAATGATGTCTATATCATCGGTAGACTATCGCTGCCTGGACTACAGTTCATGCGACTGCTAGACTGACCACACCCCCTTCTTTGATAGCAGCTCACTGTCAATAGACAATTTACACAGCAAGCGGGGTAAGTTTACTGCTACATCTAAAAACTCTGATTGTGTCACAATTTCTGTACCTAGTAAATGTCTTTGTTATGTAGTTTACTTAAAATGAAGCTTTTATTACCAGGAAATTATCATTGCCCCACACACAGTGCATGCGTGCCCTGGTCCTACTACGCCTCCTCCCCTGATAAGCAGCTTACTGGCAATAGACAATGTACACATAGAACTGCGTCTTGCTACATTTAAGAATTTTGATTGTGTCACAACTGCTGCACCGAGTAAACTTTATGACACATCCCTGAAATCAAGGGTGTATTTTCTTACATTATTCAGCTCTCAGATGAGGTAGCAAAAATCTGATGGCAGATTCCCTTTAAGTTTCCTGTAGATTACATGGCAGTTGAGTCAAGATTAAATAGAGAACATGGTCGGTGACAGGAAGCCACTGTGAGGCACTATGAAATTGAACTAATCATGAATTACATATAATTCGCTTTTTGAACAGGCAGAGTATTTATTTTGCTATGGGGCTTTGTCTCTACATAGACAGAGTATGGTGCTCTCTTTCAACTTCCTGCACACTATTTGTCTTTTTTTGGACACCTAGCACTATATAGATATTGATACTGTCTTAATCTATATGGCCAAATGATGACGCTATGTTAGAAAATGAGGTGATTTCTGGGGACTGTTTGGTACTATGATGGTACTTTTTGGATCTATGTGAGCATTGTGCGGAGGAGAAAAACCGTGTCAAATCTATTCTATGAGTTAATAAAAATATTTCTAAGTAGTTCTCTTATTATTCCCCTAACCATGGCTTATATGGGACAGAAAGCTCATACATCTATGGGCAGGTTTGCACTATTTTTTAGCTCCCTAATCTGTACACTAGTTATAATTTGTACAATCATGTGTTAAATTTTCCACAGGGGAATAAATATACCTGAATGTTAATGAAAGTAAGGTGATAAACTGTATCTGGCAAAATGTAAAATATTTGAAGCATTTCCTGCAGTGCACATTGCAGTTTAGCTTTCTTATAATTCTTGCTTTCCATTTAATTACCTGCATTTACAATGTTTGTCTCTGCACATACAGAGATGATAAAATAAAGCAGCACAAGGTTCTGTTCATGTCATTTCATAATCCTATATAAACAGCTTTAAAATGCATTAAACAGTTATCTCCTACCGCACAACACAGTCAGGTAATGGCCTGCTAAATCTGTGGCCTCCAGATATCTTATTTTATGTTAGATAGTTAAATACATTATCGTGCAAAGTCAGGGACCACCCTCTTGTTTATTTAATTTCCAGTGGAAAAGTAATTAAATCGATCATTCCTGGCCATTAGAAGAAAAAGAAAAAAAAATATTTATGGCAAAATCCTTTTCAACTAAATATAGTAAATATTTCAGAATGTTGTATATACCTCTTGACCTTATTAAACCTACAGTTCTTCAAGGGAGACTTCCTATGAACACCTCCATAATTCAGTCCCAGACGTTGGATGACATTCTTGTGCCCCTATTACTGGACCAATCCCAAAAGGGTTAAGTGATACTGAGGTTTGAACTCTGGAATGACCCATCAAATGTTCTAAAAATAGCAGAACGTTCTCTGTAGAGCAAGTTTATGTTCACTGCAATGTGCTTGGGACCATAATCTTGTAGGATTGATATTTTTCTAATCCATTTCTACTATAGGGTATTATGTTATGTATGATAAGGTGCACAATATATTTTCTGCATCCCCAAATCGGCACTGTTTGCCAATCGTAAGGTGAATGTTGCAGACAAGACAGTCCTACGTTACTGAATGTCAGACTTACAGATCCCTTTTTCACATCTCCACCTTTTATTCCCCCTTTTTATGTTCTACAGTAGTGTTCCCCAACTCCGGTCCTCAAGAGCCACCAGCAGATCATGTTTTCAAGATTCCCTTAGTATTGCACAGGTGATGGAATGCTTGCCTGTCCAGATGATGCAATAATCACCTGGGAAATACTAGAGAAATCCTGAAAACATGACCCGTTAGTGGCTCTTGAGGGCCCGAGTTGGGGAATTCTGTTGTAGAGTTACCTTTTCCTTAGAGATGAGTGGATCAGGCAAAATTCGAATTTGCCTGTTTGTGCAAGTTTTACTGTAAAAATAGATTAGCAGAGCAGTTGCTCTTCTCTAATTGAATGCCTCTCTTCAGACCCCAAAGAGTTATAAATATAAGATGCAAAAAATAAAAAAAATCCTTATACTCACCTCATCAGTCCCACTGTCTGCTCCCTGACCACTGTCCGGACATCTAGGCTTTTAAATAGTCGAGGTAAAGAATGTGAGAGCTCATGGGTCCAAAAGTTCGATGTTTAGTATACATAAACCCATAAAAAACTATTATTATAAATAAGCTATTATTATTACAAAAATATAAAGAGAAAAATACCAAAAATTTCAATTTTGTAAGATGGTGTCCATGAAATCTTTTCTCAGTGATGAGAAGTATACATAAACCCATAAAAAACTATTATTCTAAAATTATAAAGAGAAAAATACCAAAAATGTCAATTTTGTAAGATGGTGTCCATGAAATATTTTCTCAGTGATGAGAAGTATACATGGGCTCATAAACTATTATTATAAAAATATAAAGAGAAAAATACCAAAAATTTTAATTTTGTAAGATGGTGTCCATGAAATCTTTTCTCAGTGATGAGAAGTATACATTAGCTCATAAACTATTATTATAAAAATATAAAGAGAAAAATACCAAAAATTTCAATTTTGCAAGATGGTGTCCATGAAATCTCTTCTCGGTGATGAGAAGCATGATGCCAGAAGCATAGCATGGACCACTAATGAAACTGACTGGCTGCAGCAGTTACATGCTGATCACTTGTAATCAAAAACCTCCGAGAACCACTGGTGTCACACCAGTGCATTTCCAGCAAAAAGAATAGGTGAGTATTGTTTATTGTGTTATTTTATTAAATTTGCAGCAGTTCTCTTTGAATGTAATAGTTGAATAACTCTTATAAGATTTTATTAAATATAGTTTTCGCTCTAAACACAATGGAGTAATCTCCCAGGCTCCCACTTGGAGCACACATAAGCAGTAAGAATTGTATCATTTGACTCTATTTTTGAGTGTGAAGCCCTGAGTCAGACAGAGAAGAGTTCCTATGTATATAAGGGTATGTTAATATATTAATCTGCAGCGAATATTGACTCTAAATATAACATGAAGCTAAAAAGTGGCAATTTAACTTGAAATATACGTAGTTGGTATGTGCTGTGTATTGGTATCTCATCTACTTTATTTTTGTGCTTAAGCAGCCACTTTCTTGCAGAGAATGCATTGATATAATATGATTACCAACAGGAAGTCTAGATTATAACTTTTTCTCATAAATAACCAGTTATAAGAACTGCCAGATACATTTTAGGTAGATATTGTTTTTGTTTACAGATCTTACAATACGCTTTACTTTTACAAGCTTTCTAGTTTGCTTTTAGTCTTTTAGTAGTCTTTTAATGCCGGTTATAGGTGGTGGTCATGGTGACTACACACTGTTCATTGGTTGCTACGCGTCTTCTTTCACAGTTCTCCGAATATATGATCATTTGGCCTTTTCTTAGTATGCCAAACAAGACATGAAATAATTGTACAATTTACAGATACACTTTTCTAGAATTAGAATATCCAATTCCTCTATATTGTCATGGCAACATACGCATTTTGTGAGATAAAATAACACACAAACACTGAAATACATGTAGCCATAGTAACATAGTTTACACATAGGTGAAAAAATAATTGAACTAATTAAGTGCAGCCTCCTAGTAACTACAAAATTGCTGATACAGATGAAAGAGGATTACACCTTATCAAACATTCACTAAGCAAACTGAACAATCACAAAATGACATTTCTGGATTTACAGTAAACTGTATATCCAAATCTTTTGTAAGCTCCTCAGCATTTGGGCTTAAAAGCCTATTAATCTAACGAATGCAATTCTATCACCTCCTCATTGGTTTATTTTTAGACATCTAACATGGGCAAAGTATTGGTTCCCTATAAAAAGACTAGATAAGTATGAACATCATACAGTTGAATAGAAAAGCCCAAATGCGCATTGAATACAAACATGTTTATATAAAAGACGCAGAGAGCTCGGTAAGGAAAAAAAAAATCTTTATAAAAACACGGTTAAAAAGAAGTTTAAAAAACATACAATACCAGGCATAAGACAAATCAACTGGTGACAATCTATGTTTTTGCATTGAAGATTAATGATGAGCGAATATACTCGTTACTCGAGATTTGTTGAGCATGCTCGGGGGTCCTCCAAGTATTTTTTAGTGCCTGGAGATTTAGTTTTTCTTGTCGCAGCTTAATGATTTACATCTGTTAGCCAGCATAAGTACATGTGGGGATTCACTAGCAACCAGGCAACCCCCACATGTACTTATGCTGGATAACAGATGTAAATCATTCAGCTGATGCAGGAAAAACTAAATCTCCGAGCATTAAAAAATACTCGGAGGACCCCTGAGATGCCGGCAAGGAACACCCAGGAGACCACAGGCAAACAGGCGAGAGGCATCCGGGAGACCGCAGACAGACAAGCAGGGCCGTATTTGTCACTAGCAACCTGAGCAAGTTTTTTGTTGTTTTTTTTTAATTTAAGTCCGGGGTCTCCTCCTCGCTTGCTCCTGCCTGCCTGCCTCCCACCTCACCCCCCTCCCCCCATTTGAGGATGTCATACTAACCTACTCCAGCGATGCCTGGTCTCAGCACCTGCAGCTCGTCCTGTGTGAGCGGTCACGTGGTACCGATCATTAAGATGATGATTATGGATGCATATTCATCACCTTAATGAGCAGTACCACATGACCGTTCACGCAGGAAGAAGCTGCCGCGCCGGAACAGAGCTGGGTTTGGCACGTTGTGGAAAGGTGAGTATGACAATCAGGGAGGATGGGGGGAGGAGGAAGGAGGGTGGAGGGAGGATGGAGGAGTGAGCCATGCATGCAAGATGGGAGCAGGAGCCCAGGAAAGCTGAGCCATTCATACAAGGGGGGGGAGCTGAGCCATTCATACAAAGGAGAGGAAACTGAGCCATTCATACAAGGGGGGATGAAAGCTGGGCCATTCATACAAGGGGAAGGAAACTGAGCCATTCGTAAAAGGGGGAGGAAACAGAGCCATTCATACAAGGGGGGGATGAAAACTGGGCCATTCATACAAGGAGGGAAAGCTGGGCCATTCATACAAGGGGAGGAAACTGAGCCATTCATACAAGAGGGAGGAAACTGAGCCATTCATACAAGAGGGAGGAAACTGAGCCATTCATACAAGGGGAGGAAACTGAGCCATTCATACAAGGGGGAGGAAACTGAGCCATTCATACAAGGGGGAGGAAACTGAGCCATCATACAAGGGGAAGGAAAGCTGAGCCAGTCATACAAGAGGGGGGGGAAGCTGAGCCATTCATACAAGGGAGGGAGAGCTGAGCCATTCATACAAGGGGGGAAGCTGGGCCATTCATACAAGAGGGAGGAAACTGAGCCATTCATACAAGAGGGAGGAAACTGAGCCATTCATACAAGGGGAGGAAACTGAGCCATTCATACAAGGGGGAGGAAACTGAGCCATCATACAAGGGGAAGGAAAGCTGAGCCATTCATACAAGAGGGGGGGAAGCTGAGCCATTCATACAAGGGAGGGAGAGCTGAGCCATTCATACAAGGGGGAGGAAACTGAGCCATTCATACAAGGGGGGCGAAAGCTGGGCCATTCATACAAGGGGGAGGAAACTGAGCCATTCATACAAGGGGGAGGAAACTGAGCCATTCATATAAGGGGGAGGAAACTGAGCCATTCATACAAGGGGGAGGAAACTGAGCCATTCATACAAGGGGGAGGAAACTGAGCCATTCATATAAGGGGGAGGAAACTGAGCCATTCATACAAGGGGGGGGGAAGCTGGGCCATTCATACAAGAGGGAGGAAATTGAGCCATTCACCGAGCCATTGTTATTTCAACATACGTTGCATAAATCAATGATGCAAGTGAATATAAGAAACTTAGTAAGATAACATATTAGATAAAATGACTCTTCTGCAGATATGAGCCTTTTCATCCTCACCTCCCCACCTGCTGAACTCATTAATTACTTTTAATGTTCTAGTAAAATCTGTCTTGATAGACCGAAAGTATTACCAGCTCACTTAATGATCAGGTAAGGTTACATACTGCCATGGATAAAGAGGAGGATGCAACTTCAAAGTGAGAGATGCAGAGAAACACATTGAAGGATGAAGGTTCTAGTAATAATTTTCCTTACATTTTGTGGTGGACTCACAGCTACATAGCTCAGTATTTTTATAAAAAGACCACCATGCTGTTGTTACTTCAGAACATATTCTAGAAAGAGATAATGAACAAGGATCTCATTCTCTACTATTTAGGTTAAGAAAATGAAGCTTGTTGCCTAGGCCTGTCTTTGTTGTGGCTGAATGATGAGGACCCTTGAAAGCCTCCTTTAAAAAAGGTATTCTAAAACAGAAAGACCTTTTACAGGGAATTTCTCAACATAGACCCTTATTTCAGAGATGTGTCATTTATTAATCTGTGTGCTGTAGTTTAAAAGCAATTTATGTTTTATCAGCAGGGGATTATCATTAGATGAATAGGGATCACATGCAGGCAAGTTAGTGTAATCTGTATGACCCCGCCCCACCACTGATTGGCAGTTTGTTGACATTGCAGTCTACACAGGAAGCTGGCAATCAGAGGAGTGGGTGGGGTTATATACAGCACAGCATTCTGAGCACTGCTACATCTACAACAGAGAAAACATGAATTCTAGCCAAACTTCATCAAACAGTTCAGTAAATGATACATTACTGGAATCAGGGTATCGGTGCTTATATGATGCTGCTGTCGAAATACAGAGCAAAATTTGCCGACAGATTCCCTTTATGGAGTTGTTGCATAATAATTATGAACAATATTAAACAATATTAATATTAAACAACAGATCCACCTCACGCATTGTAGTACTTTCAATATTTTTGTATTATTCTTCCATTCAAGTCTTCTATTTAAGGAAAAAAGGAAATAACAGATAAACCTTGGGAAAAAAAATCATTAAACAGCTGAGTGTTTCCCTGTATTGCTTCCAGCTCTGCCAGCAAATGGGATATAAATAGAGAGATTTTAGCTCTTGAGAAACAATTCAGCATTTTATTGACTTTGTTAATTACTGAAGCATAAGGAAGATAGAAGACTTGTGAGAAAAGGTAATTCATTCTGATAACTATGATAAGGATATAAGGAAACAAATTAGAAAATATTATCAATCAGTGCTAATCAAACTGATCAGGAAGTTTAACCCTTTAACAACCAATAACGTACATTTTTGTCATAGATTGCTCAAGAAAGTAAAAAGGTCATCACTCGTCTTGCCAGCTGAGCCCGCACCATCACAGGCTGATGCCGGCTGTATTACTTAGTGGGAATCTGCCTTTAACTGCAGCACCTGGAGCGTGCTTTGGTCACTGTAGTGTAACCATGGCAGCAAGTTGATATCGTCTATTGTTGCTCATCCACCCACTTAACAGAAACCTGACTCTTACAGTGTCTACAAGTAGTATTCAACCCCCTGCAGATTTAGCAGGTTTACACATTTGGAATTAACTTGGCATTGTGACACTTGGACTGTAGATCAGCCTGGAAGTGTGAAATGCACTGCAGCAAAAAAGAATGTTATTTCTTTGTTTATTTTTTTTTTAAATTGTGAAAAGTCGTTTCAGAGGGTCATTTATTATTCAACCCCTCAACCCACCAGAATTCTGTTTGGTTCCCCTAAAGTTTTAAGAAGTAGTTCAGGCACAAAGAACAATGAGCTTCACATGTTTGGATTAATTATCTCTTTTTCCAGCCTTTTCTGACTATTTAAGACCCTCCCCAAACTTGTGAACAGCACTCATACATGGTCAACATGGGAAAGACAAAGGAGCATTCCAAGGCCATCAGAGACAAGATCGTGGAGGGTCACAAGGCTGGCAAGGGGTACAAAACCCTTTCCAAGGAGTTGGGCCTACCTGTCTCCACTGTTGGGAGCATCATCCGGAAGTGGAAGGCTTATGGAACTACTGTTAGCCTTCCACGGCCTGGACAGCCTTTGAAAGTTTCCTCCCGTGCCGAGGCCAGGCTTGTCCGAAGAGTCAAGGCTAACCCAAGGACAACAAGGAAGGAGCTCCGGGAAGATCTCATGGCAGTGGGGACATTGGTTTCAGTCAATACCATAAGTAACGTACTCCACCGCAATGGTCTCCGTTCCAGACGAGCCCGTAAGGTACCTTTACTTTCAAAGCGTCATGTCAAGGCTCGTCTACAGTTTGCTCATGATCACTTGGAGGACTCTGAGGCTGACTGGTTCAAGGTTCTCTGGTCTGATGAGACCAAGATCGAGATCTTTGGTGCCAACCACACACGTGACGTTTGGAGACTGGATGGCACTGCATACGACCCCAAGAATACCATCCCTACAGTCAAGCATGGTGGTGGCAGCATCATGCTGTGGGGCTGTTTCTCAGCCAAGGGGCCTGGCCATCTGGTCCGCATCCATGGGAAGATGGATAGCACGGCCTACCTGGAGATTTTGGCCAAGAACCTCCGCTCCTCCATCAAGGATCTTAAGATGGGTCGTCATTTCATCTTCCAACAAGACAACGACCCAAAGCACACAGCCAAGAAAACCAAGGCCTGGTTCAAGAGGCAAAAAATCAAGGTGTTGCAGTGGCCTAGTCAGTCTCCTGACCTTAACCCAATTGAAAACTTGTGGAAGGAGCTCAAGATTAAAGTCCACATGAGACACCCAAAGAACCTAGATAACTTGGAGAAGATCTGCATGGAGGAGTGGGCCAAGATAACTCCAGAGACCTGTGCCGGCCTGATCAGGTCTTATAAAAGACGATTATTAGCTGTAATTGCAAACAAAGGTTATTCCACAAAATATTAAACCTAGGGGTTGAATAATAATTGACCCACACTTTTATGTTTAAAATTTATAAAAATTTAACTGAGCAACATAACTTTTTGGTTTGTAAGATTTATGCATCTGTTAATAAATCCTGCTCTTGTTTGAAGTTTGAAGGCTCTAACTTATTTGCATCTTATTAAACCTGCTAAATCTGCAGGGGGGTTGAATACTACTTGTAGGCACTGTATGTGTACAGCTTAGTTTGTCAAATTTCTATTGGCATACCTCACCGGGTTGTCCTTTATATCTCCACATTATGCTAGAGAGAATGTCTACTGTAACCATTCAAGAAGCGCAAGGACCTTATTTTCATTACCATATTTCACAGCTTAACGTAATTCTGTCTCGTCGAATAATGCAAGTTTCCTGCAGATATAGCCGGGAGGCGCTGTCTTTCAGTCACACAGATTACATGGCTACAGTTCCCTCTCACAGCACTGTGACCAACACGCACCCCAGCAACTTGACAGCTGACTCTGCAGTGCATTGGAGCATCATTCCCCCACACAGTATGATGGCTCTCACAGCCTTCCATGCATGGTAGGATGGCACCCCAAAGCTACTTAACATAGTTTGATTGCCCCTTCAACTTTTCCCACACAATATGATGGCCACACAGTGCCCCCACACAGCAGGATGGCCACACAGTTCCCTCACACATCACGATGCCCCCACAGCTCATTGGCAAAGTATGATGCCCTCATCGGCACCAGGTCTCAGTTTGATGCCCCCACAGCTCATCATGCAGTATGATAACTCCCACCACACCTTAGACAATATAATTCACACACAGCCCCAGCACACAGTATGCTGCCCCAACATACACAGTATGATGGCCCACACAACCCTCCATACAGTATAATGACCCAGAGGAAGACACACACAGAAGAAGTCCTTTGTGCAAGAATAATATATGGGCCCTTTTCAGTCCAATAGCTCATTATAATGTACCTATATATGTGTATGTGACAGAAACTGCTTGCTGCTTTGGAGGTGCAAGTGTTCCTCTTAACTCTCGGGCCCCTGTAGATGCACAAGCTGCACCATTGTTACATCTGATCTTGTGGTGGCCCCAACAGCACTTGCACACTGTATTTTAGCTATTATGACCTCTATGGCACCCCAGATAGTATGATGCCCCTATTAGCCTTCCCACCAGTTTGATGACCCCCACAGTTCTACACACAGTTTGATGCCACTCCAGCCTCCCCAAGCAGTATTATGTTACCACTACCTTCCCACTCATTATAATAGCCATCACAGCTGCCCCACACAGTATGATGACTCCACAGCTTTACCACACAGTAGGCTGCCCCCCCGACTCTGCACACATATTGGTATCCCTCCACAGCTCTCCACATAGTATGAAAGTTCCCAAAGCCCTGTACAGTTTATGATGCCCCCCACAGAGCCCCATACAGTATGATTACCCCACAATTCCTCACACAGTATGATGACAACCCCAGCTCCCCATACAGTTACATGGTCACCACAGCCCTCATACATTATTATGTCAACACAGCCCCTCATACAGTATGATGGCCCCAACAGTCATCTAAACAGTATGATGGCCGCCACATACAGTATGATGGACACGTAGGAGAATGGCACCTACATAAAATTATGACTTTTAGCTCCTCAACACAGTTTAATGGCTCTCATAGCTTCCCCACACAGTATAATGGGTCCTCCTCACCACTTTCCCACACAGTATGATGGTGCCCAAAGCCACCCACACAATATCATGCCTCTCCACAAAATATATGGGCCCCAATAGCCCTCACAGACAGTATTATGCCTTCCGCACATTATAATGGCCTCACAGTCCATAAGCAAAGTATGATAGTCCCAATGTCCTCTCACACAAAGTATGATTGCTGAAGCCCCACATAGAGTACTATGCCTCTACAGCCTCTACATACTATGGTAGCATCCCCAGTCCAAACACGGTATGATGGCTCCACAGCTAACAAAACTATGCCACACAATATGATGCTCCCCCAGCCTTCCCACACAGCATATCTTCCACAGCCCGTGACATAGTTTAATACCCCCACAGCTCCCTACATAGCAAGATAGTTACCACAGTCCCTGTAATTACATCCAGTAATTGCACCAAAGGCAAGGGCATCTCCACTTTCTATCATCCGACAGGTTTTTTTCACCAGCAATACGCTGTTTAAGCATATGTTATCATATACTGCTTTTTCACAACTTCTACAAAATACTACAGACTATCTCTGAGGCAAAAAGAGGTAATACATGATTAAGAGCCAAGGGTATTCATACTTTTAGGTTTTTTTATTATCAATATTATTATTTATTTTTATGATTTGCTTAATAGTCTATGTTCTATGATGCATGAATATTTATTTAGAACTACAGTAAATATAACAGTAAAACACACATTTTACTTGTACATATATTACAAATTCTAAAAATTCAGCTTGGGGAATACAAACTTATGATCATAACTATAAATTTGTTGCAATAACTTCTGCTACTTGGAAATTTACATAGTTATTGATATAGCAAATTTAGGTTTGGTTTTGTGCTGTTTTTATCTTCTTTTATAACATTATTCTGTATTCTGTTTCTATAATTAAAATACATTTGAGTAGACCGACTTCTATATATTTGAAAGTAACAAAATATTTTTAAATGACATTAAAATTACGCAAATAATTATTATATCTTGACTTTACTAGTTCAGTGTCAGCATGATGATTTTTGTATATCGGAGGAACCAAATCATGTGCGAGTAATGGAGTATTGCTAAATACATAGGATGCAGGGTGTTACAATAGTCGTTATTCACTCATTTTTTTGAACAAATTAAGGTCACGCTGTTTGTTCCTTTTCTTGCTCTTATAATTACCATCTGGGCAGAATTGAATGCTTTACTAGTTAAAAAAAACCTCTTTATTAAATGTATAAAATAAGACAAAGGAATATTTTAAGAATAAAGAAAAAGTACTGTGCTCCTGCCAATTTATTTGAGACTCTGAAAAAAAAAATCCCCCGTAGCTTTCTTGTACACCTTCCCTAAATAACTGAAGAATGAGGTGAATACATCGGTTGTCAAGTAGTAGCATTCATGAGAAATAAGTGTTGTTTTATTGTAGAGTTTTTCATAGAAAGCCACATCATAAGCCCGAGTAGGCGATTTACTAAAATATACTGCATGTGATATATTCTATGAAGGGTTGTATATTTCTAGATATGTTTTTTTTTTGTGTGTTGGTGATAGTAAGACACACTTGGTGGTGATTTTGAACATTACCCCATATAGGCACGTTGCTTTTATTTTCAAGTTGAAATTGGTTTATCTACTTTGTCCAAACATGCTCTCAAAGGAACGTACGCGCTGTCCTTATAAAACCACAGGTACAAATTATAAGTCACACAGGTGGCTAACAAAATAGAAACTAGTAAAGCACCAGAACTGTAGGCAATGTGTTCAGATCCATGAAAAATCACCCGCGGTTTACTTATACACCTTACTTTAGGTAACTGAAGAATGAGGCCAATGAATACATAATAGCATTTATATCACGTAAGTGTGCCTTTTCTTGTATAGATAGAAAATCATCTATCATAGTAGGGGATCTACTACATGACACTTTATTTTTTCAACCAAATATTGATTTTTTTTCTTTTTTTAATGTCTTGTTTGATCGATAATGAGATATAACATTGCCACTTTTCAAATAACTATACACAATAAAATGAAGCTTGTGACATTCATAGCACAAAACCCAGCTGGCTTAAGGCTATATTCACACTTAGCGGTTTTTACCGCGGAACCGCCGCGATTTTGATGCTGCGGGTCCGCAGCAGTTTCCATAGCGTTTACAGTAACATGTAAACCCTATGGAAACCGCAAACCGCTGTGCACATGCTGCGGGAAAAACCGCGCGGGAACGCAGCGGTTTACAACCCGCAGCATGTCACTTCTTTGTGCAGAATCGCTGCAATTCTGCACCCATAGGAATATATTGAACCGCTTACTTCCCGCATGGGGCTGTGCCCACGTTGCGGGAAGTAAGCGGATAATGTGCGGGTGGTACCCGGGGTGGAGGAGAGGAGACTCTCCTCCAGGCCCTGGGAACCATATTTGGGGTTAAAAAATAAAAAATCTGGTTATACTCACCCTCTGATGTCCGGAGCTCCTGGGCGCTGCACGCGGTTGTCCGGTCAGAGTTGCTGTGCGACCAGGACCTGCGGTGACGTCGCGGTCACATGACCGTGACGTCACGAAGGGTCCTTCTCCCACAGCATCTTAGGAACCGGACCGCCGGGTGCAGCGCCCAGGAGATCCGGACATCAGAGGGTGAGTATAACCAATTTTTAACATTACTATTGATGCTGCATATTGCTGCATATGCAGCATCAATAGTATAGGCGGAAACCCGCAGCGGAAAACGCGGAACAAACCGCGATAAATCTGCAGGGAGAACCGCAGTTGTTTTGCCCTGCAGATTTATCAAATCCGCTGCGGGAGAACCCGCAGGGACCCGACGCTATGTGTGAACATAGCCTAATAGAGCCTGAGACTATAATTCAGATACGGCCCCATAAACAAAGAACTATCAATTATAATGTATTTTTCAGTTAGTGACAGTATTAGCCACTTTAGTTTAGTTGTAGCTTGAACATTACCTCGTGTAGGCACATTTCATTTGTTTGCGAACTGAATATGGTTTATCCATATTTGCTCAAGAATACACTCAAATAAAAGTACAGTTTGTACTGATAAAACCACACAGACTCCAATTATGACAGTCAGCTTACAAAATAGAAACCATGTTCCCACTGAATGTGACTTCATAAATAAGTGGTGACAGCTCAGATTCTACATAGGTTTTCTTCTTTATTTTGGCTGGTTGTCTGTGTGTCGTGTGCATTGATCCTACGAAAACAGCACAAAACACAAAAGAAAGTCAGATAAAAGCTAGAGAAAAGCTAATTTTCTGTATAATTAAAAAGTGCACAATTACTGAATAATACAGATGATTTGTTTTTGTCTCCAGTTCTTTGCCTGCTGTAATTTAAAGGGGTTGTCCACTAGGGAACGGCAGCTGAAGGCTACAAGTAGTTGCTGATAGTGTCTTAGGTTATTAATATTCCATCAGAATGAATGTTCACCATGATGAAATAGTTAAGGCTGTGATCAGTCAGCAGCAGATGATTGGCTGCAGTGGTCATGTGACACAACAATGTCATGTGCCCCGCTAGGAACAGCAGCACCTACATTGCTGGAAAAGTGCTGCTGTTGGAAGTGAGTATAGATTGTTTTTATATTCTGTGGGTCATTCAACTGATTACACGAGTAGTCCAGTGTTGGACAACCTCTTTAATAATAATATTTGCTTACTTTAATAGGTGCAGACTGATAAAAGTTACATTACAGTTATTGGAGCTGGATCTTTAAATGAGCTGTGCATCTGTGTGTCCATCAAATGATTAAGTCAGACTTGCATCCTTTGGGAGTAAATAATGACGGATCCTGTAATATTACAGAAAGCAGAGTTAGTAAAATCATAAAAGAAATGGTAAAGAAAATCTCTTACCATTCTGGTATAATATACGGTAACCATTTTGCGCAGGCATGTACTACGGAGGACAGAGAATGAACTTCAATCCAATATTGCGGCCAGCATGCAGCCAGCGGGTAAGGAAAGGGTGAATCAAACACCTGAAAACTCCGCCCATATGACCGAAAACCGGTCCCGCCAAATTCAGGTGACAGGTTCCCTTTAAATTTGTCATTGTACATCTGGAAAGGTGATGTTGACCAAATCAACAATGTAGGACTAATAATGATCATCAAATGGGTTTTTAGGAACTCATATTATATTGCACCAATATGCTGCTTTGTCTTTGTAAACAATAAAGAGGGTCAAATATATTCCAAGATCACATCATGATCAAATATTGATTTCCTATGGGCTAAAATTTCTTGCAGACATTCATCATAAGGGATGGTGAGGTAACAGCTACACCTGAGCTCCGATGTCCCGTCATTAGGAAAGAATAAGCAAATATTGCCAGTGACATAAGGCTGGTAGGGGGCCTTATATTATGGATTTTTCATTGGAGTTCACTTAGTGTGCGCCAAAGAAACAGTTGGCTGTGCCATGATGTAGATGAAAAACCACAGAAGCACTCAACCACGGCTGTTTAGTGATTGTTTAACAATCACATGATTTTGTGGGGAAACCAATATTTCACCCGTAACTCCTTCAATCATTACAGTCAACTTTGTGGGTGAAGCTGGTGTTTCCCCACAAAATCAAGTGACATTCCAGTGAGCAATGTGAAAACCGCAGCTGTGAGCTGCCTGTTCTGATTTGTCCTACCTTCATACCTTTGGCCACTGGCCAGTAAATCCATAGACCTGCTCTCATCACTATAAGTCTACATGGGAAGTGAATGCACCAAAGTCCTGCTGGGTGTTTTACATCTATATTACTTGTTATAATGAAATCTATCATTCTTTTCCTTTCCAGTTACAATTAATTATAATAATTATTATTTTATTTCTACAGCACAAACATATTCCACAGCACTTTACCATTAAAATGAGACATGTACATACAATAAAGATATCACATAGTAACACATAATTCACCAATTCAAACTAAAGGAGTGGAGATCAGCTCGCAAGCTTACAATCTATAAGAAAACAGGGGATACCCAAGAAGTAAAAAAGTGCTTGCTATGTATGGTCCCACCATGATTATAATAAATAGGGGTATTGAGATATAGCTACATGAGCAATTATCCAGATATAAAGTGCTACTGAGTGTTTGTAGGGTGTGGGAAAAGATGATACAAAAAACAGATTTTGTGTAAAATAAAGGACGGGGAGAACTAAGAAAAGGTAAATCATTTTTATGATGTGATGTTGTCTAAAGAGACGGGAAAGGGAAGTTAGAATTATTATATAGTAGGTTATTATTAGATCATTAGAAGAATTAATTACATGGGTAGGGTGATAAAGAAAGAGATGCAAAGTAAGGCTGGTTTCACATTGGCGTTTTTTCGGGTGCGTTTTTGCGGTAAAAAACGCAAAAAAAACGCATGGTGAAAAAACGCATGTAAACGCGTGTAAACGCTGCGTTTTTTGACACATGCGTTTTTGCATGTTTTTGCGCTTACGTGCGTTTTTACATGCGTTTGCGTTTTTTAAACGCATGCTGAGAAATGTGTGACAGCTGCCAATCATCAAAATAAAGTAAAAAACCCACTATAAACAGAAATAGTTAGGGTTAGGGTTAGGGGTAGGGGTAGGGTTAGGGGTAGGGATCTTAACCCTAACCCTAAAGGGATCCTACCCCTAACCCTACCCCTAACCCTAACCCTAAGGGATCCTAACCCTAACCCTAACCCTAACCCTACCCCTAACCCTAACCCTAAGGGATCCTAACCCTAACCCTACCCCTAACCCTACCCCTAACCCTAACCCTAAGGGATCCTAACCCTAACCCTAACCCTACCCCTAACCCTAAGGGATCCTAACCCTAACCCTACCCCTACCCCTAACCCTAACCATAAAGGGATTAGGGTTAGGGTTAGGGTTAGGATCCCTTAGGGTTAGGGGTAGGGTTAGGGGTAGGGTTAGGAGTAGGGTTAGGGGTAGGGTTAGGGTTAGGATCCCTTAGGGTTAGGGTTAGGGGTAGGGTTAGGGTTAGGGGTAGGGTTAGGGTTAGGGGTAGGTTTAGGGGTAGGGTCAGGTTCCCTTTATCACCTGTATGTTGGGGGGTGGCATATCAGTGTGTTTTCTGGTTTTTTAATAAAAAAAGCATGCGTTTTTTACCGCAAAAAACGCATGCACCAAAAAACGCATGCGTCCCCATTGACTCCAATGTATTTTTTGACCCAAAAAAAACACATGAAAACGCATGCGTTTTTTTTTTGGTCCAAAAAACGCTTCTAAAAATACTACAAGTAGCATTTCAGAAAATGAATGCATGCAGTAAAAAAACGCATGCGTCAAAAAACGCGACCAAATGCGTACGCAAAAAAAGCATGCGTTTTCAATGTTAAATATAGGAAAAAAAAACGCATGCGTTTTTTTGAAAAAAAAATGCTGCAGACAAAAACGCAAGTGTGAAACCACCCTAAGGCAGTGCAATATTGTGAACAGATTGCAACTGAGAGTGATAAGCTTATGTTGCATCCTGTAGTGGTAGGTAACCAGTGCAATGAATGGTACAGGATAGAGGCATTGGTGTAGCAGCTGGACAGTGATATAAGCCTGCTGCTTCACTCAGCATAGATTGGAGAATGGAGAGTCTAGTAAGAGGGAGATCGATTAGTAGAGTTGCAGTAGCCCAGACAATGTGAATTATAGAGGTAGTAAGAGTTTTTGCAGTTTCAAATATAAGAAAAGGTCAGATTCTAAAGATGTCTTTGAGGTGAAGGAGACATTAATGAATGAGTGAGTGATTGAATATAGTGGGTAAAAGAAAGTTCTGTGTTATATATAACTCAAAGAGAGTGGATGTGCTGCTTTGGACGCATTGTAGAAAATGAAAATATCAGGTTTTAGGTAGGCTAGTAAAGGGAGGAAATACAAGACAGTTAGTTTTGCAAAGATTTAGTTTCAGAAAAAAGGAGGACATTATGTTAGAGACAGCAGAAAGACAACCAATGGCATTTTTTAATATTGTGGGTGTGAAATCAGTAAAAGTTTATTATTCATTGTCATCAGCATAGAGATTGTACAGAAAACTAAATCAGCTTATGATTTGTCCAATAGAGTTGGTGTAAAGAGAAAAGAGGTGGGACCTAGAACTGAACCCTGAAGAGCCATGACAGTAAGACTACTTTCACACTTGCGTTTTTTTTAATCCGTCACAATCCGTCGTTTTTTGTGAATGCAGGATCCTGCAAAAAAATGTGCAGGATCCTGCATTTTCCCATAGACTTGTATTAGTGACTGATTGTGACAGATGGCCATCCGTTTCATCTCTCGCGCACTGTATCCGTCGTAAAATAGCGGTCCGTCGTGCAGAGAAAACATTCATAGGAACGTTTTTTGTGCACGTTGGAAAATCGGTCAGCGACGCATCCTGCGCTTCCCATCGTCGGCTACAATGGAAGCCTATTGACGCAGGATCGCTAACCGTCACACACAGGAATCCAGCGACGGATCCAGTTTTTCCCTTCTGAACATGCCCGGAAGGATTTTTCAAGCACAGGAAAAAGTCTCTCTCTCTCTCTCTCTCTCTCTCGTCCCCGGACATTTGAATTCCGGAAATTTTTCCATTGAAAAATAGAAACAACACAAACGACACATCCTTCATTTCACTGGATCCGTCGCACACATTTTTCACTATTTTCATGACGTCCGTCGATATGTCATTTCACTGCACGACGACGGAAACCAGAAAATGCAAAGGATGAAGCATTCCTGCTTTATGCTTCACAACATCTGACTCAGCAGAGAGAGGAAAGATTAACTAAAAAGTGTTATTTTATGTCAGTATTATTGTTGGGAATTGTTTCTTCACTTACAAGTGTTCATTAAGGAAATGTAAGTTATCCTAAAGCTCACTGAACCAATCAATGTTCATTGCGAGATGTGTCTAAATGTGTATTGTATGTTTTGTGATTTGCTGGTTTGCTGCCAACATTTTGCTGAATTATGGTAGTAAACGGTGGGAAAAAAATATACTCACCTCACTACTCAGCTGTCCCGCTGACCTTGTAGTCTGCCTTCCAGTCTTCTTGTGCCTCTTCTTTTCTCTTTTTCATGCTGCATGAATCTTCTGTGGCCTCTGTACTCTAGGCCATGGCTGCCGGCTCAACAACGCCTCTGATGTCACTGTACAATATGCCGGTAGAGCTTGCCCAGGTTGCCCAAGACATCTTGTGCAGTGATGTCTGAGGTCTAGTTGAGCCAGCAGTCAAATCCTGCACTGAAGACACAGAAGAGGATGCATGCAATGGGGAAGGGAAAAGAAGACCATGGAAGACTGGGTAGCGTGCCTTGGGAATTGTGGAACAGGTGAGCGATGAGGTATGCATTATTTTTTTCCATCCAACATTTATTATATTCTTAAGTTATGACAGACCCCATTGTATCATAAGAAACATTCAACTCACATCAATTAATTCACTGTGAATCAAACTTCACTGTAAAATTGGCACAATTTGGAGAATTCGACTCTTAGCTAGTGATGAGCGAGTGTGCTCGTTACTTGGATTTTCTGAGCATGCTCAGGTGTTCTCCAAGTATTTTGGGCATGCTTGTAGATTATGTTCTTGTGGCTGTTAGACAACCTGAACACATGCAGAGATTGCCTGTTTGTTCAAATCATGCAGCTACGGGGACAAAAACATAATCTATGAGTGCGCCCAAAATACTTGGTGAACACCCGAGCATGCTTGGAAAACCTGAGTAATGAGCACACTTGCTGATTACTACTCTAGTGGTCTTACTGTGACACTGAGTTACTTTTCGTGGCCAAGCCATTAGTCAGGATAGTCAAGGAGTCCAAGGTCAGAAGCCATGAGGGTACATCTTAAACAGAAGGAAGAAACAAAGGCATAGTCAGGTAACGTTCCGAGGTCAGAATACGAGGAGGATAGTGGATCAGAGCAAAAGAGCTTAAACAGATGACTGGTCTGAACGAGGTCCAAGGTCAGTCAACTAAAAGATCTTTAAACAGAACGCAAGGCACAGAGAGACAAAACACACAATAGCTGGCAAACACCTGGGATAATGAACACCTGGAGAATGCGAGTGCCTCACAGTCTCAGATTGGATGGCCGAGCTGTCAATCAATACACTGACAGCTCAGCATGCCCCTGCACCAGACTGGATGACTAAGCCATTAATCAAAGTTATGACAGCCTCAGCATTCCCCATACCAGATTAGACTGCTGAGCTGTCAACAACTGCATCCCAAACACACTGAGAGGTGGAACTGTAACAGTAACCCCTCTTCTAGGGCGGTGGCCGAATCCTCAGGCTTCCCAGGAAATTTTTGGTTGAAGGTGCTGGCTAACTGATTGGCCATCACAACTCGAACTGGGACCCAGGATCTCTCCTCTGGTCCATATCCCCTCCAGTGAATGAGGTATTGGAGGGAATTTTGGACCCTCTGAGAATCCACAACCCTTTGAGCTACCATACTCCAAGCCATCGTCGACTAAAACTGGAGGAGGCGGATGTGAGGGAGACAATGCCAAAGGGACAAACTCCTTTGATAGGGATTTATAGGACATGTTAGAGATGCAAAGGGATGTAGAACTTTAATCTAAATGCCACAGGACTGACCACCTTTAGGATCTCAAATAGACCAATAAACTTTGGACCCAACTTCACTAATGGCACTTTAAGTTTAATGTTCCTAGATGACAACCAAACCTTATCCTTAATCTTAAAATCAGGACCCACCGAACATCTTCTATCGGTCTTCCTTTTTTGGCGAACCTGAGCAGTCCCAATATTCTTTTGAATCTCCCTCCATACATGCCCAAGTCTCGGTAATGTGACCTCCAACCCATGATATTCAGAACTAATCCAAGAAAATTCAAATTCACCAAAATGGGGATGAAAGCCAAAATTACAGAAAAACTGATTTTATCGACTGTTAAAAACAAACTAAGTGAGTAGTAAAAACTCCTGCCAAGCTGCCACAAAACACCTTAAAATTTGTTCCAAAGATTGATTTGTCCCCTCAGTCTGACCTTTGGCTTCAGGGTGATAAGCAGATGAAAATGACAAGTCAATCCCAAGTTTACTACAAAATGCTCTCACGAATTTAGAGACAAATTGTACTCCCCAAATTGTACTCTCTGCATTAGGTAATCCTGATAAAGGAACAAAATGAGCTTGGTTGCTGAATTGGTCAACTACCACCCAAATAGCAGTTTTTCCACTAGGCAGCGGCAAATCCAAAATGAAATCCATGGACATATGAATCCATGTTTTTTCTGCAATTGACCAAAAAAAAGGAAAATACCCTTAAAATATCTTTCTAGGGGTATTTTCTTTTTGTTTTGGTCTCTTTGACCCCTTGTCGGTTTGTTTTTACTTATTGTTTCTATCTGGAAATGGCAATTGAGCCAATTCTCCAGCTGGCCAGCTGGCGAAGACTTCACAAACAGATACAAAATCTTTTCAGAATATTTTCCCAGGCTCGAGTTCATATGAGGACATCCAGCAGAGGGCGCATCACCGCAACTCGAGGTAACTACAGGTCATTCACCTACATTCCATTCATTCGCCGGGTTTTTACAGGCAGGGGCGGCTGCATTAGCAGGCTTCTGCTTGTAAAATTAGTTAACCCTTTCACATGGGTTTACAGCGTGGGACGAGACTGATTATAAGAAGGTATGGAATATTGTTGTTTGTTTTTTGTACATTTGTTCCAGGTGACAAGGGTCTTCAGGTAGATTACCAATATAATAAAATATTACAACAACCTGTGTATTTATTTCATTAAAATACTTTGTAATAATGTGTTTTTTTTTAACCATTTCAGACTATTGGATTAATATGGATAGGTGTCAGAATTGATACCTTTCCATTATTAATCTGGCTTTATGTCACCTTACAATAGCAAGGGGACATTAACCCTTCATTACCCCATATCCCACCGCTACACGGGAATGGGAAGAGTGTGGCCAAGTGCCCCTTCATTACCCCATATCCGACCGCTACATGGGAATGGGAAGAGTGTGGCCAAGTGCCAGAATAGGCGCATCTTCCAGATGTGCCTTTTCTGGGGTGGCTGGGGGCAGATGTTTTTAGCCAGGGGGGGGGCAATAACCGTGGACTCTCTCCAAGCTATTAATATCTGCCCTTAGTCACTGGCTTTACCACTCTAGAGGAGAAAATTGCGCGGGGCCCACGCCAATTTTTTCCACGATTTAACCCTTTAATTTAATAGCTAGAGCGCCCAAATTTTGCACATACACACTACTAACATTAGTAGTGTGGAATATGCAAAAAAATGGGGATTTGAGATGGTTTACTGTATGTAAACCATGTCTCATATCATGTCGCGTTTAGGAAGAAGAAATGAAAAGCCGGCAATTGAATTACCGGCTTTTAAGCTATCTAGCGCTGTATGAAATATTATTATATATACATATATGTGTCTCACTGACATATACAGTGGGGCAAAAAAGTATTTAGTCAGTCAGCAATAGTGCAAGTTCCACCACTTAAAAAGATGAGAGGCGTCTGTAATTTACATCATGGGTAGACCTCAACTATGGGAGACAAACTGAGAAAAAAAAATCCAGAAAATCACATTGTCTGTTTTTTTAACATTTTATTTGCATATTATGGTGGAAAATAAGTATTTGGTCAGAAACAAAATTTCATCTCAATACTTTGTAATATATCCTTTGTTGGCAATGACAGAGGTCAAACGTTTTCTGTAAGTCTTCACAAGGTTGCCACACACTGTTGTTGGTATGTTGGCCCATTCCTCCATGCAGATCTCCTCTAGAGCAGTGATGTTTTTGGCTGTTCGCTTGGCAACATGGACTTTCAACTCCCTCCAAAGGTTTTCTATAGGGTTGAGATCTGGAGACTGGCTAGGCCACTCCAGGACCTTGAAATGCTTCTTACGAAGCCACTCCTTCGTTGCCCTGGCGGTGTGCTTTGGATCATTGTCATGTTGAAAGACCCAGCCACGTTTCATCTTCAATGCCCTTGCTGATGGAAGGAGGTTTGCACTCAAAATCTCACGATACATGGCCCCATTCATTCTTTCATGTACCCGGATCAGTCGTCCTGGCCCCTTTGCAGAGAAACAGCCCCAAAGCATGATGTTTCCACCACCATGCTTTACAGTAGGTATGGTGTTTGATGGATGCAACTCAGTATTATTTTTCCTCCAAACACGACAAGTTGTGTTTCTACCAAACAGTTCCAGTTTGGTTTCATCAGACCATAGGACATTCTCCCAAAACTCCTATGGATCATCCAAATGCTCTCTAGCAAACTTCAGACGGGCCCGGACATGTACTGGCTTAAGCAGTGGGACACGTCTGGCACTGCAGGATCTGAGTCCATGGTGGCGTAGTGTGTTACTTATGGTAGGCCTTGTTACATTGGTCCCAGCTCTCTGCAGTTCATTCACTAGGTCCCCCCGCGTGGTTCTGGGATTTTTGCTCACCGTTCTTGTGATCATTCTGACCCCACGGGGTGAGATTTTGCGTGGAGCCCCAGATCGAGGGAGATTATCAGTGGTCTTGTATGTCTTCCATTTTCTAATTATTGCTCCCACTGTTGATTTCTTCACTCCAAGCTGGTTGGCTATTGCAGATTCAGTCTTCCCAGCCTGGTGCAGGGCTACAATTTTGTTTCTGGTGTCTTTTGACAGCTCTTTGGTCTTCCCCATAGTGGAGTTTGGAGTCAGACTGTTTGAGGGTGTGCACAGGTGTCTTTTTATACTGATAACAAGTTTAATCAGGTGCCATTACTACAGGTAATGAGTGGAGGAAAAAGGAGACTCTTAAAGAAGAAGTTACAGGTCTGTGAGAGCCAGAAATCTTGATTGTTTGTTTCTGACCAAATACTTATTTTCCACCATAATATGCAAAAAAAATGATAAAAAAACAGACAATGTGATTTTCTGGATTTTTTTTTCTCAGTTTGTCTCCCATAGTTGAGGTCTACCTATGATGTAAATTACAGACGCCTCTCATCTTTTTAAGTGGTGGAACTAGCACTATTGCTGACTGACTAAATACTTTTTTGCCCCACTGTATATATACCCCTATACTATGTGTAGACATTTATCTTAGCTATTCTATTCTAACCTGTCAGTGTGATTTTACTGTACACCGCACTGAATTGCCGGTTTTTCGCTAGAACACCACTGCGTATTTCTCGCAAGTCACACTGTTGGTCCGCGTGTAATCCGTATTTTTCTCGCCCCCATAGACTTTCATTGGCGTATTTTTTGCGCAATACGGTGACAAACGCAGCATGCTGCGATTTTCTACGGCCGTAGAAGACTGTATAATACGGATCAGTAAAATACGGCAGATAGGAGCTGGGCCAGAGAGAATCATTGTACTGTATGCAATCCGTATTTTCTGCACCTCCCATATACCCGTAAAACACACTAGTGTGAGGCTGGCGTTAAGATCATGTGGTTGAACCCAATCAATTATGGCCTGCCACTTCCCAGGGTCTATTTTAAACCCTTCTGCTGACAAAATAAACCCCAAGAATGAAATTTCCAGAACAGAAAAAAAACACATTTCTTTAATTTAGCAAACAAAAAGTTCTCCTTCAATCTCTGTAATACAACACAGACATTTTTCTGGTGAGAGCCCAAATCTGGCAAGGAAATGAAATTATCATCCAGGTAAATCACAACATATCTTCCAATGCAATAAGAGAAAATATCATCCATAAAATTTTAAAACACAGTAGGTGCATTGGATAATCCAGGCCCTCAGATCTTAAAAACGCTGTTTTCCACTCATGAATATTCAAGATGCATATCAAATTGTAACAAACCACAAAGTAGCTGAATGTACATCCTGACAGAGGTCTGGGAGAAACAGCTCAGTTAAGTAGCCTGTCAATCACCTGGGACAATATACTGCCAGCGTCTCACAGTCCCAGATTGGACAGCCGATCTGTGAATCAACACACTGACAGCTCTGCACGCCCATGCACCAGACTGGATTACTGAGCTGTCAATCAAAGTAACTGCACCTTAGGCACACTGAGGGATGGAATTGTGACACTCACCAAACAGAGACTTGATTTAGATTTCTCTTTTGCTCATTCACTTTGCATTTTGATCATTGAAAAAAATAATTTTTTAAAACTTCTATTTCTAAAATAATTCTTTCTATGCAGCATTTTTCCACAGATGCCTAAAAGTTTTACACAGTATTGTTCTGAATATACTACAAAAAAAATTCCTGTATTACGCTTCACAATATATGACTCGCAGGGTGAGGAAAGATTAACTGAAAATGTGTTATGTCACTATTAATGTTGGAATTATTTCTTTACTTAAGTATTCATTAAGAAGATGTGTAAGTTATGTTGAAGCTCACTGAACCGATCTGTGTACTTTGGGAGATGTGTTCAAATATGTATTGTGAGTTTTGTGATTTGCTGGTTTGGTGTCAAGCGGTTCTATAATTGCATTTATTATGTACATGTAAAAGTTTAACAACTGATTTCTATAAATTTATGTTATCTTTTTACAGTGTGCGGGGAATATAATAACTTGAGGCTTTAGATCTTGTACTGTTATTAGTCATTAAAAGGAACCTGTCAACATGAAAATGCCATCCATTCTGAAGGCAGCATACTTCTGGAATGTTCAGTCCAGTGGGCGGTCCTATTAGTGATTGCCACCTATCTCTGTATGCAAAATTGAACAAGAAAACTTCAAGGCACATAGGGCCGCTCACGGGAACAAACATCCCAGAAAAAGCAGATTTAAATGATGAAAACACAGATTATACTGAATCTTTACATACACACAAGAATTATATATCAGTGCACTCAGCTCCTGCTTTAGAACATAGTGCCTGCAGATTGCACTACCTTTTCATGGTAACAGGTTCTCTTTAACCCCTTCTTGACATGCACTGTACTAGCTGCTCTGCGGCCACTGCATTCCCACAAACAGCAGTAGTACTAATACGGCGCACCAATTGAGCGCACTGGCGATTGGGTGCGCAGCAATACCCACGATCAGTGCTAGCACCGATCGTGGGCATGTAACGGAGGCCAGGGTGGTAGCTGTACCGAGGGATTGCTGCTGCTTCCTTATCACACCCGGATGCTCCGCTACAGAAATATCATGTCCATTTTGTGGTGTGCTGTGTGTGTCAAGGCTCAAATCCGTCGCAGACACACAAATGTTATCAAAGTCCCGATTCATTTTCAATAAAACTTTACTCAATTCATGCATCTTCATAACAGACTTAATCCAACAATCTTCAAAAGACATAAGAAGTTCTCCTCCTGCACTTTCCCTGGTCTTTTCCTTCAGCTTATCTTCCAGACCCTCAGTCCCCTGGTAATTCCAGCTTTCTGATAATAGGTGCTCTCCGTCTACTTTCCCCATCCTGGGTGAAAAATCAGGTTGCGTCTGCAATTCCTGTTTGGACAGTAAGTCCCGGACGTCACGGGAGGTAACCCACAGACTAGCCACTGACCCTTCCAGACTGCCTCGCTTTTCACGTGCTTTAAGATCTAACATCTCCAGACCTGCTTCCCTCAGTGCTTCTTCTGTCTCTTTCAACTGTAACTCACCACACAACTACTACCACTCCTTCTAGAACAAGTCGTCTCACTCTGCTCTAGCTCCTCCCACTACCTGAAAATTACCTCAGAAAGGTGCTCTCCCTGACACTACACTGGCTCCGCCCCCTTTCTCAACTGTCACTACTCTGACTGAAACCAGTTCTCAACGCAATCTAATCTCCTACTCTACAGTGCCCCCCTTAACACTAACCCACAATTACACTGCCATAACCCTTACCAAAGCTGACCTACCACTGCCACTGACTGTCCCTATTCCTGTCCCTAACACACAGATATCAGAACCGTGTCAGCCATTATCATATTAAACAGTGTACACAGGGCACACAGTAAACACAAAACATACCCAGTTTCATTAGGTAGGCATGCACAGGAATGCAGGGCTCATACCAGCCGCCTGCACACCCCCTTACATACCTCCCTGCTAAAACCATGGTCGTCCCCGACCATACAGTACCGGTAGAATATACACATCACAATAAGTACAATGTAATGTAATGGCATCTTATTAAAGCATCAATAACTTCAACAATTATTATACATTACAACAAAAGAACTTTGCTTCAGTCCACCACGTTTGACCCATTTCTGGTCAGGACTGGTACCGGTCCCACTTGGTTGGGACCCTGGAACAAACAGTTCAGTTCTTTTCTCACCAGCTCACCATCACATGAGCACAATCCTGGCATAACCTGGCTCGACCCTCGGGTTGTCCAGGCACCAATATAGATCCATTTGACCCTGGTCTCCTCTTTCTGAGACCCGGACAGACAGACAGTACTCCATAGGACTCTCCAGGTCCACTGACCAGTCTTAAACTGACTTGAATGTCCACATTCTTCTTCATGGCCCACATGGCCAAACTACTACAGCTCCAACCATTCAGAAGCATGCAGTCCATTCTCTTCTGACCCGGCTCACTCAGCAGGTCATTCTGCATATGTCCCCCCCCCTCCTATTTCCAAACCACTGTCCCTTTAAAACATGTGTGCTGCTCAGTTTACCTCCTGCAAACAAAATTCAGGTTAAACATCAACATATCACAGATCTTATCACAGTCTCCAGAGCAGCCACACACAGTTCAGCAACAGTCCATAAGGCACCATCTCTTCATAAGATCTGTGTCCTGCAATCCAGCAGAAGGGGCGCAACAAAACTTGGAGGGGGAAAACAGTTCAAAACAATTCTTTAACTGCAGCCATTCTCACCGCACTGTCTTGTGGGCTCCCACCCATGGGACGCAGAACAGTCCCTCTCAGCCTTACAGGGCTCTTGCCCTTAGGGACGCTGAACAGTCCCACTTTTTCACATCTGGCGCAACTAGCACAACTTTCTGATCTGGGGTGCAGTTACAGTCACTGTCCCTACTTATCATCAAAGGGGGTACCGGAGGAGCGTCCATTAGCCTCTGCTCCACTTCTCCAGTCCCGTACATCATCTAAAGGGCTCGGTGCCCGTGCTCCAGCGGTCACCAGTGACACCAGAGCTGATTCTGATGGATCATCCTCCCATTCTCCAGGAATCTGCTGCTGGGGATGAGGTTTCTTTTGCTTTCGCTGTGCCCACCGCAGGCAGGCACCGCTCACGGGGGATCTACCCTGGCCTCAAGCCACAGTCTCTGCCCGACAGATTTTCATGCCATTTTCAGTTTAGAACGCCCACGGTTATTGGCCCCCCCTGGCTAAAAACATCTGCCCCCAGCCACCCCAGAAAAGGCACATCTGGAAGATGCGCCTATTCTGGCACTTGGCCACTCTCTTCCCATTCCCGTGTAGCGGTGGGATATGGGGTAATGAAGGGTTAATGCCACCTTGCTATTGTAAGGTGACATTAAGCCAAATTAATAATGGAGAGGCGTCAATTATGACACCTATCCATTATTAATCCAATACTAGGAAAGGGTTAAAAAAACACACACACACATTATTAAAAATTAATTTATTGAAAAAATCACAAAGGCTGTTGTATTAATTTATTCTACTCTCAATCCACTCACTGAAGACCCTCGATCTGTAAATAAAAAAAAATAATAAACCAACAATATACTTACCTTCCGAGGATCTGGCACGTCCAACGATGTAGATCCATCTGAAGGGGTTAAAATATTTTGCAGACACAAGTTCCGCTAATGCAGGATGCTCATTTCTGCAAAACCCCAGCGAATGAAGCTAAATATAGGTCAATGATCTATATTTAGCTTCATTTGCGGTGAGGCGCCCTCTGCTGGCTGTTCCTAGATCGTGGGAACTTTCCTAGAAAGCTCCCTGGCTCGAGTTCATATGAGGACAAACAGCAGAGGGCGCCCTCTTATGATCTCCAGCAAGGGAGCTTTCTAGGAAAGTTCCCACGATCTAGGAACAGCCAGTAGAGGGCGCCTCACCGCAAATGAAGCTAAATATAGATCATTGACCTATATTTAGCTTCATTCGCCGGGGTTTTGCAGAAATGAGCATCCTGCATTAGCAGGAAGGTAAGTATATTGTTGGTTTATTATTTTTTTTTATTTACAGATCGAGGGTCTTCAGTGAGTGGATTGAGAGTAGAATAAATTAATACAACAGCCTTTGTGATTTTTTCAATAAATTAATTTTTAATAATGTGTGTGTGTGTTTTTTTTTAACCCTTTCCTAGTATTGGATTAATAATGGATAGGTGTCATAATTGACGCCTCTCCATTATTAATTTGGCTTAATGTCACCTTACAATAGCAAGGTGGCATTAACCCTTCATTACCCCATATCCCACCGCTACACGGGAATGGGAAGAGAGTGGCCAAGTGCCAGAATAGGCGCATCTTCCAGATGTGCCTTTTCTGTGGTGGCTGGGGGCAGATGTTTTTAGCCAGGGGGGGGGCCAATAACCGTGGACCCTCTCCAGGCTATTAATATCTGCCCTCAGTCACTGACTTTACTACTCTGGCGGAGAAAATTGTGCGGGAGCCCACGCCAATTTTTTCCGCCATTTAACCCCTTAATTTACTAGCTAGAACGGCCAAATTTTGCATATACACACTACTGACATTAGTAGTGTGGAATATGCAAAAAAAATGGTGATATGAGATGGTTTACTGTATGTAAACCAGGTCTCATATCATGTCGGGTTTAGGAAGGAGAAAGCAAAAGCCGGTAATTGAATTACCGGCTTTCTGCTATCTCGCGCTGTATGAAGTAATAATATATATACATATATGTGTCTCCCTGACATATATATATATATAGAGAGAGAGCGAGAGAGAGACAGTATATATGTTTTTTTTACACATGGATCCCTTGTATAGCGGTATGTCGGTTTTGCAAGCCTGCGATAAAAACACGCATTACGGCTGCCATACGGATTACATTAGGATGCCATGCGCAAAAAACGGTGACACACCCTGCCTACGGAGGAGCTACGGACCACTATTTTCAGGACTTTTCAGCGTATTACGGCCGTAATACAGTGGGGCAAAAAAGTATTTAGTCAGTCAGCAATAGTGCAAGTTCCACCACTTAAAAAGATGAGAGGCGTCTGTAATTTACATCATAGGTAGACCTCAACTATGGGAGACAAACTGAGAAAAAAAAATCCAGAAAATCACATTGTCTGTTTTTTTATCATTTTATTTGCATATTATGGTGGAAAATAAGTATTTGGTCAGAAACAAACAATCAAGATTTCTGGCTCTCACAGACCTGTAACTTCTTCTTTAAGAGTCTCCTCTTTCCTCCACTCATTACCTGTAGTAATGGCACCTGTTTAAACTTGTTATCAGTATAAAAAGACACCTGTGCACACCCTCAAACAGTCTGACTCCAAACTCCACTATGGTGAAGACCAAAGAGCTATCAAAGGACACCAGAAACAAAATTGTAGCCCTGCACCAGGCTGGGAAGACTGAATCTGCAATAGCCAACCAGCTTGGAGTGAAGAAATCAACAGTGGGAGCAATAATTAGAAAATGGAAGACATACAAGACCACTGATAATCTCCCTCGATCTGGGGCTCCACGCAAAATCCCACCCCGTGGGGTCAGAATGATCACAAGAACGGTGAGCAAAAATCCCAGAACCACGCGGGGGGACCTAGTGAATGAACTGCAGAGAGCTTGGACCAATGTAACAAGGCCTACCATAAGTAACACACTACGCCACCATGGACTCAGATCCTGCAGTGCCAGACATGTCCCACTGCTTAAGCCAGTACATATCCGGGCCCGTCTGAAGTTTGCTAGAGAGCATTTGGATGATCCAGAGGAGTTTTGGGAGAATGTCCAATGGTCTGATGAAACCAAACTGGAACTGTTTGGTAGAAACACAACTTGTCGTGTTTGGAGGAAAAAGAATACTGAGTTGCAACCATCAAACACCATACCTACTGTAAAGCATGGTGGTGGAAACATCATGCTTTGGGGCTGTTTCTCTGCAAAGGGGCCAGGACGACTGATCCGGGTACATGAAAGAATGAATGGGGCCATGTATCGTGAGATTTTGAGTGCAAACCTCCTTCCATCAGCAAGGGCTTTGAAGATGAAACGTGGCTGGGTCTTTCAACATGACAATAATCCAAAGCACACCGCCAGGGCAACGAAGGAGTGGCTTCGTAAGAAGCATTTCAAGGTCCTGGAGTGGCCTAGCCAGTCTCCAGATCTCAACCCTATAGAAAACCTTTGGAGGGAGTTGAAAGTCCGTGTTGCCAAGCAAAAAGCCAAAAACATCACTGCTCTAGAGGAGATCTGCATGGAGGAATGGGCCAACATACCAACAACAGTGTGTGGCAACCTTGTGAAGACTTACAGAAAAAGGTTTGACCTCTGTCATTGCCAACAAAGGATATATTACAAAGTATTGAGATGAAATTTTGTTTCTGACCAAATACTTATTTTCCACCATAATATGCAAATAAAATGATAAAAAAACAGACAATGTGATTTTCTGGATTTTTTTTTCTCAGTTTGTCTCCCATAGTTGAGGTCTACCTATGATGTAAATTACAGACGCCTCTCATCTTTTTAAGTGGTGGAACTTGCACTATTGCTGACTGACTAAATACTTTTTTGCCCCACTGTATACGGACCGTATTGTTTTACGCTGTGTGTGACGCCGGCCTCATACTCACCTCTCCTGGTTCCTGCGGCAGCTGCAGCGTCTTCAGCGCCGTCTGACTCTGCGACGTCTCAGGGCAGACGGCGCGATGACGTCATCACTGTGCGCGCCGCTCAGCCTCTCTGTCTTGAGCGTTGCAGAGCCGGAGAGACGCTGACTGGCTGCACCGGACTTGCGCTAGGAACGGGAGAGGTGAGGATTTTTTTTTTCTTTTTGTCTGACTCTGGGGGCAATGCTGGAGACACTGGGGCAATACTGGAGACCATGGGGCAGATTGCTGGACACACTGGGGCAATACTGGAGACCATGGGGCAGAATGCTGGACACACTGGGGCAATACTGAAGACCATGGGGCAGAATGCTGGACACACTGGGGCAATACTGGAGACCATGGGGCAGAATGCTGGACACACTGGGGCAATACAGGAGACCATGGGGCAGATTGCTGGACACACTGGGGCAATACTGGAGACCCTGGGGCAGACTTCTGGACACACTGGGGCAGATTTCTGGACATACTGGGGCAATGCTGGAGACCCTGGGGCAGATTTCTGGACACTGGGGCAGATTGCTGGACACGCTGGGGCAGATTGCTGTGCACGCTGGGGCAGATTGCGGTGCACGCTGGGGCAGATTGCTGTGCACGCGGGGGCAGATTGCTGTGCACGCTGGGGCAGATTGCTGTGCACGCTGGGGCAGATTGCTGTGCACTCTGGGGCAGATTGCTGTGCACACTGGGGGCAATGCTGGACACACTGGGGGCAATGCTGGACACCCTGGGGCAGATTTCTGGACACACTGGGGCAATGCTGGACACTGGGGCAGATTGCTGGACACTGGGGCAGATTGCTGGACACACTGGGGGCAATGCTGGACACACTAGGGCAATGCTGGACACACTGGGGCAATACTGGAGACCCTGGGGCAGATTTCTGGACACATTGAGGCAATGCTGGAGACCCTGGGGCAGATTTCTGGACACACTGGGGCAGATTTCTGGATATACTGGGGCAATGCTGGAGACCCTGGGGCAGATTTCTGGACACTGGGGCAATACTGGACACTGGGGCAGATTGCTGGACACGCTGGGGCAATGCTGGACACTGTGGCAGATTGCTGTGCACACTGTGGCAGATTGCTGTGCACACTGGGGCAGATTGCTGTGCACACTGGGGCAGATTGCTGTGCACACTGGGGCAATGCTGGAGACCCTGGGGCAGATTTCTGGACACACTGGGGCAATGCTGGACACTGGGGCAGATTGCTGGACACACTGGGGGTAATATGATGGACACACTGGGGCAATGCTGGACAACATGGGGGTAATATGCTGGACACACTGGGGGCAGGACTTGAGGCATGGGCAGAATGTAGATACGGGGTATGATTGGAGACACGGGGCAGGATTGGATCATGGGGCAGGATTGGATCATGGGGCAGGACGGATACGATGGAGGCTGGTGGGGCAGGATGGGGAGATCATATGGGGTAGAATGGATACTCATGAGGGCAGGATGCAAGAACATATGGCTGGAGCCAGGAATGAGATAAACGGGGCCAGGGTGGGGAATATTATTACCATAGGGGGTAATTAACGGATATTATTACTGCAGTGATGTATTTATTTTATTTTTTGAGTATACTGTTTTAAATGAGGGGGCGGTCCTGTTACTGTGCAGAGTGACACTATGTCACCTTTTTTTCTTCATGTGGTGTAATGTAGAAGTTGTGAAAAATTAAGTAATGTGTTCTGCAAGCGGAGCTCGAGATAACTGTGTTATTTCCTGCAGAAACGAGTCCTGGCTGGAAGGAATGATGGCGGTCTGTGCTGGATGAAAGATGAAGGACTTCACCTAGAGACGTCACTGGTGAGTCAGTGTTACCTATACACTGACACTATACACTGTATACTATATACAGCGGTCCTGTGTACAATGTCACCAGTGATCACAGAGTTCCTGTGTATAATACCACCAGTGATCTCTGTATTACCTCTACACAGACACTGCATACTAAGTACAGATCTCCTGTGAATACAGGCACTTATGGTGATAGTATTGTGTTTTTTTTTATTACTGATCAGTATTGTAGTATTCAGTCACTATGTGGTGGTAATATCTGGTCTGGAAATGGTGCGGTGGTATTTGTCCCTTGTATGTAGTATTATTCGGTCACTATGTGGTCTGGTCATGGTGTGGTGGTATTAAGTCACAGGTTTGGCATGTGGGGGTGACACCATTAGGCCCAGTTTAAGTTCTACAAAACAGGAAAACCATTTTTGGTAACCTTTGTGTGTATTGAGTCGGGGAGGGGGGTGGGGGGGGCGCCAAACTCGGGAACAGCCCCGGGCGGCAAAAGCTCTAGCTACGCCTCTGTAAATAGTTCTTGCATAATTTGGAGGTGTGCTTTGGGTCATTGTCCTGTTGTAGGATGAAATTGGCTCCAATCAAGTACTGTCCAAAGGGTATGGCATGGCGTTGCAAAATGGAGTGATAGCCTTCCTTATTCAATGTCCCTTTTACCTTGTACAAATCTCCCACATTACCAGCACTAAAGCAACCCCAGACCATCACATTACCTCACCCATGCTTGACAGATGGCATCAGGCACTCTTCCAGAATCCTTTCAGTTGTTCTGAGTCTCACAAATGTTCTTCTGTGTGATCCAAACACCTCAAACTTGGATTTGTCTGTCCACAACACTTTTTTCCAATCTTCCTCTGTCCGATGTCTGTGCTTTTTTGCCCACATTAATATTTTCCTTTTATTAGCCAGCTGCAGATATGGCTTTTTCTTTGCCCCTCTGCTCTGAAGGCCAGCATCTCGGAGTAGCCTCTTCACTGTAGACGTTGACACTGGCGTTTTGCGTGTACTATTTAATGAAGCTGCCGGTTGGGAACCTGTGAGGCGGCGATTTCTCAAACTACAGACTCTAATGTACTTGTCTTGTTGCTCAGTTGAGCAGCGGAGCCTCTCACTTCTCTTTCTACTCTGGTTAGAGTCTGTTTGTGCTCTCCTCTGAAGGGAGTAGTACACACCGTTGTAGGAAATCTTCAATTTCTTGACAATTTCTCACATGGATAGATCATTATAGGGTTCATTATAGATAACATATGTACACTGCCGTTCAAAAGTTTAGGGTGACTTAGAAATTTCCTTATTTTTTAAAGAAAAGCAGTTTTTCCAATGAAGCTAACATTAAATGATTGAGCTGAAAACAGTTTGGCTCATTAGAGAACCTATAAACTTGACCTTCCTTTGAGCTAGTTGAGAATCTGGAGCATTACATTTGTTGTTTCCATTAAACTCTCAAAATGGCCAGAAAAAAAAAGAACTTTCATGTGAAACTCGACAGTCTATTCTTGTTTTTAGAAATGAAGGCGATTCCATGAGAGAAATTGCCAAGAAACTGAAGATTTTCTACAATGATGTGTACAAACAGGCAGAAGGGCAAAGGGCTGCTCTACAAGGGTTGGAATCTCCAAGACTTGTGGGGAAAAACCACTGTATCTAACAGTTCCTCCACTCCACTCTGGCTCCTCCATCTCCTCTAGGGCCTCCATCTGCACCCATAATCTCTCCCTTAATGAGACACGAGTTCTAACAGTGCAGAGAGAATCCATCCTACCTCCGTACTGCACATCGAGGGCTCATCGCAATCAGGCATTGTTCAAATTATTATGGAGATTACAGTCACACAGCTCAAGAGTTGTGGACAGGTATCCAGGCTGAGTTTTAGCAATGGCTGTCTCCACTAAACCTGGAGCCAGAGAAGGCTGAGTCTGATAACGATGGAAACAGGGTGGTGGCCCTATATCGCGGCAACCCCACAAAAGTGCATTGCATGGCTCACATCCTCAAACTGGTGGTACGGTAATTTCTTCACCACTATCCCGGCCTGGATGTGTGGCTGCAGAAAGCATGGTAGCTCTGTGCTCACTTCTGACGATTGCACCCCCAGGTCATTGACTTGCATCGCTGCAGAGGTCTTTCAACCTACCGGTTAACAGTTTGACTTGCAATGTTCCAACAGGGTGGAATTCCACTCTGCACATGTTGCAGCAACAGTGACAGCAGCAATGGGTCATTTTCCAGTATGTCCTTTTGCATAGCTTGGGCCAATGCAGTATGGACGTGGTGCAAATCACACTTGTGGAGTGGGCACAGATGAAGGACCTTTGCACCCTTCTAATATTCTAAGATGGTTAGCACTAATGATATCATACACAGCATCACTATTCTGGTCATCTACATGCTGGAGAACACTTTGAATAGTCTGCGTTAGGAGGTGGTTGTCCCAGAGGAAGTGGTGGAAGCAGAGGATGATATGGAAGGGATAACAATATCTCTAAATTCCTTACTGTCGCCGAACAGGTGAGTGCCATGGAAGGGTGGATTACAGCGATCGAGGGGGTCTCATGGTATCAGACAAACTGTTAGTGAAGGTGCAGGAACCGATGAACAAATTGCAGAGGACGAGGTGATGGGCGTGCAACAGTCAGGAGATGAAGAAGATAATGATCCCCTCTCTGTTGTCCATGGTTGAATGAAGGGGATGGCAGAAGGAAGCTTGAGTTTCCCAACCGCCATCAACACACCATGGACTTGGACCTCTTGTAAGTGCCCGACACGTGAATGCCTTCCTGCTGCACTACCGGCAACATGATGCCCATATTGTTATGATTTGAAATAGTGCTAACTACTGGGTTGCCATTCTGTTAGATCCACAGTACAAGAGTAAATCTTGCTAGATGCTTCACCCCCTGAAAACAGATGTGTGCATGCTGGAGTATCAAAAAAAGCTTGTAGACAATTTTAAGATTGGTTTTCCTCAAGACAGCAGTGATCACACTGCATGCATCACAGTTTTAGATGTCCAACCCCAGGAACATTGAGTCTTCAACGCAAGAACATTAGCATCATAAGAAATTTCTGTGAGTCGTTTTACACATTTTTTAAACCAGCACATGCATGAGCAGAACAGAGTTAAAGTCTTGACCAACTGGAGAGGATGGTGTAGGAGTATCTGGAGCTTAATATCAATGCCATCATGGGGAATTTGTACCCTTTTACATTTTGATGCTGCAGATCCCACCACATCATGGCTGTTGCCCTTGTTCTGCATCTAGCCTCCCAGGTTGGGTCGGTGACTTCATCATCCACCACCTCACCTTGGTCCTTCTGATTCATGACTTAAAAACAACAAGACTTTCCGGTACTTACCTCATAATCAACTGCAAAAATGTCTGACTGCAGGGCTTGCCAACAAGGGTTTTGCCAACAAATATTAAGTCATGTTTGCCAGAGCGATCAAACACTTATTTCTCACTGCAAAATGCAAATAAATTGATTTAGAATATAATTTATACAATGTGATTTTCTGGATTTTATTTTGAATATTCTATCTCTCAATGTTAAAATTAAACTACCCTTAAAATTATTGACTATTCATGTCTTTGTCAGTGGGCAAACTTACAAAATCAGCAAGGGATCAAATACTTATTTCCCCCACTGTATTTGCCAATGGCCAGCACAGGCCTAATCCCTGACTACACACTGGATTCTGTCACTCTCCCTGCTCCTGAGACTCTATCCCTCCCTAGTCTAAATGCAGATTGTATGTGATGCAAACAAATAGCACTTAGAAGGGATGTTAGCATTATGACTCAGCTTCAGCACCATTAACATCACTACAGGTCTCTGATCCATTATACTGTGCACACAAGCCTAGACAAGCACTTTCTCCTTTCAACTTGAAGTGTCACAGAGCTGTGCAATGACGGCAGTGTACCGAGCTGGCCGATGCCTGTTCTTTTAAAATCCTCAATGATGTCAGACAGACAGCCAATCACAGTAATGCCACAACCAAGATGACTACGGTATTTCAGTGACTCACAGGCAATCTGCGCATGGCTGCGTATAAGGCGCCAAAGATGGGGGCGGGGATTTGAGTTTTACATTGAGCACTTGGAGGTGGTGATGGCGAACTCAGTCGAGGGGTTCAAGAGAGGCCTGGATGTCTTCCTGGAGCAGAACAATATTGTATCATACAATTATTAGGTTCTGTAGAAGGACGTAGATCTGGGGATTTATTATGATGGAATATAGGCTGAACTGGATGGACAAATGTCTTTTTTCGGCCTCACTAACTATGTTACTATGTTACTTCCCATTGCTTGATGAGTAACGAGCACATATGAGTATTGTGATACTCGAGTGATAATTGAGTATCACCGAGCACGTTCGCTCATACCTATGGAAGTAGAAAGGTCGTAGACTATTACTGTTCTCAGGAGGCAGTACAGCAATACCTTTTCCCTTGAGACTAGAGAATTATAGGTATGATGCAGACAGACCCTTATCTATGTGTACAGCAATGTTTTCTGTTTAACTCACCTATTCTCTATTGATAATGTCCCAGTCTACAGAATAAGGCTGAAAACTAGTCTATAAATACCATATCAATTTAGAGTGCATTTGCCGGTGAAGTATCACAAGATAAAACCATCATTTTTTTTAGCAAACAATATCTCTGCCTTATTATAATCTAAATGAAATGGAATGGCATTTGCTGCTAAATTCCTACACTCTTCAGGATCATATAGTTTTATACATTGCTACAGTCATACTTTCATGTCATTTTGAAAGAGAATATAAGAGAATTATTGTCTTATTAGTTTCACCCATTATTAAAAAAAATCATCCCCAGCAAGTGCTGGAATATTTTTTCTTCACCAGTTAAAAAAAGTGAGTTTCAAAGTTTAACACTTCCAAACACACATAGGGGATTTGACAACAGACAGATTTGCATCCAGCTGAATCTGTGGTAATAAAGAAAATACTGTGGATTTATTAACCTGCAAAATGTACATTATTCTGTACTGATTTTACCACATGCACTTACATTACTATTGTAATGTCATATATTCTTGTTCTTGTATTTGTACAATAAATATTCCTCGAATGTCCCATAAATAATTATTGAGAATTTATTCAGCATATTTAAATTGGTCAAATGTATCATGGCCCTGGTTTCATGATATCTAACTTTTGGATACATTTAAAAGTTCAAAAACTACATATCAGTTTTACAAAGAAACAGCTTTTTAAAAATAAACTTTTGTAATTAAATAGTTAATCTTAATAATATAATTCAAACTTGTTTTTACAGAATAGCACAAATTGTAACTGAACTAATGTTTTTGCATAAGCACGAATGTAAAATAACTAATTTTACAGTTATTGAATTACTAGAACAGTGATGATATCCCAAGTGGATTAAAATATATTAGCCTTGATTGTGTAAATAGCTGAATATATTGAAGAGATTAGAATGAAGAAATTATTAATTCTCAAAGATGATTCATGTCTTGGAAGAGTTGATATATCACCCAATAAAAGAAAAGAGGATTGTATATGCTAGCAATTCTTTTAATTTGAATCCCAGTTTAGAATTACCTTAAGCCTGTTGTAGCTGTTTTCGTTCTGACTGGTGATGGGCGAACACTAAAATGCTCAGGTGCTCGACCCGAGCAAAGAGCCCAATGTAAGTCTGTGGGAAACTCGAGCATTTTTCCAGCAGACCCCTCAGCGGTCTGCAGAGGGACTAAAAATTGCGGAAATCAGTGGGAACAGTGCTCAAATGACATGAGAACAGCATGGGGAAGACCACTGGAAGCATTTGTGACTCCCAGGTCACTGCTGTGAACAATGTTGTGAGTCTTTTACAGACTCAATATAAAACATACAAAAACAAAACCAAAATGGATTTTCCTGGGAAGTATGTTAAGGAACATCCTTTCCAGGGTAATGACTTGTATATAAGGCAAAATAAATAACCAAAAACAAAATGCTCCCCCACTCCTTGGGCTATATTCACACGTAGCATTTTTGAACTTTAGCACTGCTTTCAAAAAAGACAAATGCATTCACTGGGAAATGTCATTTTAACATTTTACAACATTATCTGGCCATGTGGTGTGTGACACATCATCACACACATCCTGTTTCATTTATTAAGGAGGGACTATGAAAATCTATTTTTATAGGGCCATTAGGCGGCCTTTACTAATCTTAAAGGGCCAGCAGTCGGCCCTCTCTATTCTTAGAGAGCCATCAGCCGGCTATACTTTGTTGTTCCCATTATTAAACAGTGGGTCTCCTATACTGTTATTGCGTATGCAGTGAGTGAAAGGGCTGCCCAAAATTTAGATGCACCCCAATACCCCTTTGAAGAGACGTATAGGAGAGCTTCCTGAAAACACTGTCCCCGTTATTAGGAAGTGGGTTTCCCATAGTGTTTGCCTATGCAGTGAATGCAAGGGCTGACAAAAATTTGGAGGGACACCAATGCACCTTTGGAGAGACATAGAGGAGAGCCTCATGAAAAAGTGTTCCCATTATTAGAAAGTGGGTCACGCATACTGTTTGAATATAAAGTGAATGCAAGGACTGCCAAAAATTTGGAGGCACTTCAATGCCCCTTTGAAGAGACGTAGAGAAGGTCCTTATGAAAAAATGTGCCCATTATTAGGAAGTGAGTGTCCCATAGTATTTGCCTATGCAGTGAATGCAATGGATGCCAAAAATTTGGAGGCACTCCAATGCCCCTTGGAAGAGACGTGGAGGAGTACCTCATCAAAAGAAGTTCCCATTAGAAAGGAGCGGGTCTCCTATACTTGTAATGCCCATGCACTAAGTGTATGGGCTGACAAACATTTACCCCTGGGGGGTCTACATGTACATACTGTATACCAATTTTTTTATGGGCATTATAAACACCCTTTAAAAAAAGTATGTGGGTGTTGCATCACGGTCCACAGTCACCCTGTTGATATGGTGGTGAAGGTTGAGGCTGAGGAGAAGGAGGAGGACAACAGCAAATAGCCAAAATCAGGAAGGGTATACCCATGTGTGGGTGTGAAGAGGCGCATGGGAGTAGACCTCCCAAATAAAGCTGCTATCATTCGGTTGTATTGAGAAGTCTAACCCAATCCAGCCCTTGTTCATTTTTATAACAGTCAACCTGTCATCATGTTCAGTTGACAGGCGGATGCGCTTATCAGTTATAATTCCACCACTGGCACTAAAAACCCGCTCTGACAAAAAGCTAGTAGCAGGGCAGGCCAGGACCTCAAAGTCGTAGAGAGCTAGATCATGCCACATTTCCAGCTTGGATACCCAATAATTATATGGTACAGAGTAATCAAGGAGGATATTGGTAAGGTCAGCAAGGTACTCCCTCAGCATCTTTCAAAACTTTTCACTTCTTGTGAGAGTACCCCGCGCCTCAGGGCCTGTGCTATGGGAGGGTCTGACAAAACGCTCCCAAAACTTTGACAGCATTCCCCTGTGTCTGCTGGATTGGAGTTGTGTCTCTCTTGATTGTACTCCTTGGTTGTCCATTGAACTTTGACCGCTGCCACCAGCATTTTCAGGTGGAATTTTTTTAATAATTCTGCAGCAAGGGCCTCCTGGTACTGCCCCATTTTTGTAGACCTATCTGCCTCAGGAATAAGAGAGAGAAAGTTCTCCGTGTAGCATGGGTCTAGAAGTGTCACCTGTTGTGAATTCTGTGGCTGAGTTCACTTCTGTGGTCACAAGTGGTATTGCAGTCTCTGGGCTTCCTCCCTCAGGTGTTTTGGTGAGCTCGTTGGCTGCCTTGCTATTTAGCTCCACCTGAGTCTGTCTTCCTTGCTCCTTGTCAATGTTCCAGTGTTGGATCTGAGCTACTGCATCTTTCCTTGGGCCTGCTGCTCTGCTAGATAAGTGCTTCTAGTTTGTTTTCTGTTTTTTCTGTCCAGCTTGTTATTATCTTTTGCTGGAAGCTCTGAGAAGCAAAGGGGTGCACCGCCGTGCTGTTAGTTCGGCACGGTGGGTCTTTTTGCCCCTTTGCGTGGTTTTCGTTTTAGGGTTTTTTGTAGACTGCATAGTTCTCTTTGCTATCCTCGCTCTGTCTAGAATATCGGGCCTCACTTTGCTGAATCTATTTCATTCCTACGTTTGTCTTTTCATCTTGCTAACAGTCATTATATGTGGGGGCTGCCTATTCCTTTGGGTTATTGCCAGATCTCTGTATGTGCGCTGATTACTGCACGCTGTGTTGCCTGATTGCCAGCCATAACAGTACAAGGAGCCCTTCAATGATTTCCAATAGAGGGAAAAAAGAAATCCTGACATCATTTTTTTTTCTTAGCTCTGTCTTCAGTCTTTTTTTTCCCCTAGACATTAGAGTGCTTCAGGACACAGCTGTGGACATGGATATTCAGGCTCTGTGCTCCTCAATGGATAATCTCATTGTAAATGTACAAAAGATTCAAGATACTATTGATCAGAAATCGATGCTAGAACCAAGAATTCCGATTCCTGATTTGTTTTTTGGTGACAGAACTAAGTTCCTGAGCTTCAGAAATAATTGTAAGCTATTTTTGGCCTTGAAACCTCATTCTTCTGGTAATCCTATTCAACAGGTTTTGATTATTATTTCTTTTTTGCGCGGCGACCCACAGGACTGGGCGTTTTCTCTTGCACCAGGAGATTCTGCATTGAGTAATGTTGATGCATTTTTCCAGGCGCTGGGATTGCTTTACGATGAGCCTAATTCAGTGGATCAAGCTGAGAAAAATCTGCTGGCTTTATGCCAGGGTCAGGATGATGTAGAAGTATATTGTCAGAAATTTAGAAAATGGTCAGTACTCACTCTGTGGAATGAATCTGCACTAGCGGCTTTGTTCAGAAAGGGTCTCTCTGAAGCTCTTAAGGATGTAATGGTGGGATTTCCTATGCCTGCTGGTTTGAATGAGTCTATGTCCTTGGCCATTCAGATCGGTCGTCGCTTGCGCGAGCGTAAATCTGTGCACCATCTGGCGGTATTGTCTGAGAGTAAACCTGAGCCTATGCAGTGCGACAGGACTATGACTAAAGTAGAACGGCACGAACACAGACGTCTGAACAGACTGTGTTTCTATTGTGGTGATTCTACTCATGCTATTTCTAATTGTCCTAAACGCACTAGGCGGTTCGATAGCTCTGCCGTTATTGGTACTGTACAGTCCAAATTCCTTTTGTCCATTACCTTAATGTGCTCTTTGTCATCATATTCTGTCATGGCGTTTGTGGATTCAGGCGCTGCCCTGAATCTGATGGATTTGGATTATGCTAAACGTTGTGGATTTTTCTTGGAGCCTTTGCGGTGTCCTATTCCGTTGAGAGGAATTGATGCTACACCTCTGGCCAAGAATAAGCCTCAGTACTGGGCCCAGCTGACCATGTGCATGGCTCCTGCACATCAGGAAGTTATTCGCTTTTTGGTACTGCATAATTTGCATGATGTGGTCGTGTTGGGGTTGCCATGGCTACAAACCCATAATCCAGTATTGGATTGGAACTCTATGTCGGTAACCAGCTGGGGTTGTCAGGGAGTACATGGTGATGTTCCATTTTTGTCTATTTCGTCATCCATTCCTTCTGACATCCCAGAGTTCTTGTCGGACTTTCAGGATGTATTTGAAGAGTCCAAGTCTGATGCCCTTCCTCCGCATAGGAATTGTGATTGTGCTATCGATTTGATTCCTGGTAGTAAATTCCCTAAGGGTCGTTTATTTAATTTGTCCGTACCTGAACACACCGCTATGCGCAGTTATGTGAAGGAGTCCCTGGAGAAGGGACATATTCGCCCATCGTCGTCACCATTGGGAGCAGGGTTCTTTTTTGTAGCCAAGAAGGATGGTTCGCTAAGACCGTGTATTGATTACCGCCTTCTTAATAAGATCACTGTTAAGTTTCAGTATCCCTTGCCATTGATTTCTGACTTGTTTGCTCGGATTAAGGGGGCTAGTTGGTTTACTAAGATTGATCTTCGTGGTGCGTATAATCTGGTGAGAATCAGGCAGGGAGATGAATGGAAAACGGCATTTAATACGCCCGAGGGTCATTTTGAGTATCTGGTGATGCCGTTCGGACTTGCCAATGCTCCATCTGTTTTTCAGTCTTTTATGCATGACATTTTCCGTGAGTATCTGGATAAATTCTTGATTGTTTACTTGGATGACATTTTGATCTTCTCAGATGATTGGGAGTCTCATGTGAAGCAAGTCAGAATGGTTTTCCAGGTACTGCGTGCTAATTCCTTGTTCGTGAAGGGATCAAAGTGTCTCTTCGGTGTGCAGAAAGTTTCATTTTTGGGGTTCATCTTTTCCCCTTCTACTATCGAGATGGATCCGGTTAAGGTTCAGGCCATCCAGGATTGGACTCAGCCGACATCTCTAAAAAGTTTGCAGAAATTCCTGGGCTTTGCTAATTTTTATCGTCGCTTCATCTGTAATTTTTCTAGCATTGCCAGACCATTGACCGATTTGACCAAGAAGGGTGCTGATTTGGTTAATTGGTCTTCTGCTGCCGTGGAAGCTTTTCAGGAGTTGAAGCGTCGTTTTTGCTGTGCCCCTGTGTTGTGTCAACCTGATGTTTCTCTTCCGTTCCAGGTCGAGGTTGATGCTTCTGAGATTGGTGCAGGGGCGGTTTTGTCACAGAGAGGTTCTGGTTGCTCAGTGTTCAAACCATGTGCTTTCTTTTCCAGGAAATTTTCTGCTGCTGAGCGTAATTATGATGTGGGCAACCGAGAGTTGCTGGCCATGAAGTGGGCATTCGAGGAGTGGCGTCATTGGCTTGAGGGTGCTAAGCATCGCGTGGTGGTTTTGACTGATCATAAGAACCTTACTTATCTTGAGTCTGCCAAGCGCTTGAATCCTAGACAGGCCCGTTGGTCGTTATTTTTTGCTCGTTTTGATTTTGTGATTTCATACCTTCCGGGCTCTAAAAATGTGAAGGCGGATGCTCTGTCTAGGAGTTTTGTGCCCGACTCTCCGGGGTTATCTGAGCCGGCGAGTATCCTCAAGGAAGGAGTCATTGTGTCTGCCATCTCCCCTGATTTGCGGAGAGTGTTGCAGAAATTTCAGGCTAATAAACCTGATCGTTGTCCGGCCGAGAAACTGTTCGTCCCTGATAGGTGGACTAGTAAAGTTATCTCTGAACTTCATTGTTCGGTGCTGGCCGGTCATCCAGGAATCTTTGGTACCAGGGAGTTGGTTGCTAGATCCTTCTGGTGGCCATCTCTGTCACGGGATGTGCGTGCTTTTGTGCAGTCCTGTGGAATTTGTGCTAGGGCTAAGCCCTGCTGTTCACGTGCCAGTGGGTTGCTTTTGCCCTTGCCGGTCCCGAAGAGGCCTTGGACACATATTTCGATGGATTTCATTTCTGACCTTCCCATTTCTCAAAAAATGTCGGTCATTTGGGTGGTCTGTGATCGCTTTTCTAAAATGGTCCATCTGGTGCCCTTGGTTAAATTGCCTTCCTCCTCTGATTTGGTGCCTTTGTTCTTCCAGCATGTGGTTCGTTTACATGGCATTCCTGAGAATATTGTTTCTGACAGAGGTTCCCAGTTTGTCTCGAGGTTCTGGCGAGCCTTTTGTGGTAGGATGGGCATTGACCTATCTTTCTCCTCGGCCTTCCATCCTCAGACTAATGGCCAGACCGAACGAACCAATCAGACCTTGGAAACATATCTGAGATGTTTTGTTTCCGCTGACCAGGATGATTGGGTGTCATTTTTGCCGTTGGCTGAGTTCGCCCTTAATAATCGGGCCAGCTCGGCTACCTTGGTCTCTCCATTTTTCTGCAATTCTGGGTTCCATCCTCGTTTCTCTTCAGGACAGGTTGAGTCTTCGGACTGTCCTGGTGTGGATTCTGTGGTGGACAGGTTGCAGCAGATCTGGACTCAGGTAGTGGACAATTTGACCTTGTCCCAGGAGAAGGCTCAGCTTTTCGCTAATCGCAGACGCCGTGTGGGACCCCGACTTCGTGTTGGGGATCTGGTTTGGTTATCTTCTCGTCATATACCTATGAAGGTTTCCTCTCCTAAATTTAAACCTCGTTTTATTGGTCCGTATAGGATTTCTGAGATTCTCAATCCGGTGTCTTTTCGTCTGACCCTCCCAGACTCCTTTTCCATACATAATGTATTCCATAGGTCGTTGTTGAGGAGATACGTGGCACCTATGGTTCCATCTGTGGAGCCTCCTGCCCCTGTTTTGGTGGAGGGGGAATTGGAGTATATTGTGGAGAAGATTTTGGATTCTCGTGTCTCTAGACGGAAACTCCAGTATCTGGTCAAATGGAAGGGTTATGCTCAGGAAGATAATTCCTGGGTTTTTGCCTCTGATGTCCATGCCCCAGATCTTGTTCGTGCCTTTCATGTGGCTCATCCTGGTCGGCCTGGGGGTTCTGGTGAGGGTTCGGTGACCCCTCCTCAAGGGGGGGGTACTGTTGTGAATTCTGTGGCTGAGTTCACTTCTGTGGTCACAAGTGGTATTGCAGTCTCTGGGCTTCCTCCCTCAGGTGTTTTGGTGAGCTCGTTGGCTGCCTTGCTATTTAGCTCCACCTGAGTCTGTCTTCCTTGCTCCTTGTCAATGTTCCAGTGTTGGATCTGAGCTACTGCATCTTTCCTTGGGCCTGCTGCTCTGCTAGATAAGTGCTTCTAGTTTGTTTTCTGTTTTTTCTGTCCAGCTTGCTATTAACTTTTGCTGGAAGCTCTGAGAAGCAAAGGGGTGCACCGCCGTGCTGTTAGTTCGGCACGGTGGGTCTTTTTGCCCCTTTGCGTGGTTTTCGTTTTAGGGTTTTTTGTAGACTGCATAGTTCTCTTTGCTATCCTCGCTCTGTCTAGAATATCGGGCCTCACTTTGCTGAATCTATTTCATTCCTACGTTTGTCTTTTCATCTTGCTAACAGTCATTATATGTGGGGGGCTGCCTATTCCTTTGGGGTATTTCTCTGAGGTAAGTCAGGCTTGTATTTCTATCTTCAGGCTAGTCAGCTCCTCAGGCAGTGCCGAGTTGCATAGGTAGTTGATAGGCGCAATCCACTGCTGCTTATAGTTGTGTGAGGATAGATCAGGTACTGCAGTCTACAGAGATTCCACGTCTCAGAGCTCGTCCTATTGTTTTTGGTTATTGCCAGATCTCTGTATGTGCGCTGATTACTGCACGCTGTGTTGCCTGATTGCCAGCCATAACAGACAATGAGTGTGCAATTATTGCAGGAAACAAGGTGATAACCAAAGTCAAGGCAGATGAACAATTATATAATTTTGACACACCAAAGGAACAGATGAAGGTATGTACACATGATCACAAAAACTGTATTCACATGTGGCATAGACGTCTAGGACATAGACACCCTGACAGTATAAAGGTACCGTCACACTAGACGATATCGCTAGCGATCCGTGACGTTGCAGCGTCCTCGCTAGCGATATCGTCCAGTGTGACAGGCAGCAGCGATCAGGCCCCTGCTGTGCTGTCGCTGGTCGGGGAAGAAAGTCCAGAACTTTGTTTCGTCGCTGGACTCCCCGCAGACATCGCTGAATCGGCGTGTGTGACACCGATTCAGCGATGTCTTCGCTGGTAACCAGGGTAAACATCGGGTTACTAAGCGCAGGGCCGCGCTTAGTAACCCGATGTTTACCCTGGTTACCATCCTAAAAGTAAAAAAAACAAACACTACATACTTACCTACCGCTGTCTGTCCTCGGCGCTCTGCTTCTCTGGTCTGGCTGTGAGCACAGCGGCCGGAAAGCAGAGTGGTGACGTCACCGCTCTGCTTTCCGGCTGCCCGGCGCTCACAGCCAGACCAGAGAAGCAGAGCGCCGAGGACAGACAGCGGTAGGTAAGTATGTAGCGTTTGTTTTTTTACTTTTAGGATGGTAACCAGGGTAAACATCGGGTTACTAAGCGCGGCCCTGCGCTTAGTTACCCGATGTTTACCCTGGTTACCGGGGACCTCGTGATCGTTGGTCGCTGGAGAGCGGTCTGTGTGACAGGTCTCCAGCGACCAAACAGCGACGCTGCAGCGATCCGGATCGTTGTCGGTATCGCTGCAGCGTCGCTAAGTGTGACGGTACCTTAAGGGAACTACAGAGAAAAGAATTGACAAAAAATTTAAAGATATCAGATTGCTCAATTACCATAAGATGTGATTGTTGTATACAATCCAAAGCCACAAGGATATCTATTCCAAAAGAAAGTGAGATGAAAAGCGAAAGACCACTTGATTTGGTGCATACTGACGTATGTGGACCCAAGAAAGTGACTACATCAGGAGGCAATAGATACATGTTGACTTTTATAGACGATTACTCAAGATACACAGTCACATACTTAATTAAAAACAAAAGTGAAGTTTTTGATAAACTTGTAGACTATGTAACAAGATCAAGTAACAAATTTCAAAGGAAGCCAATTGTCATCAGAAGTGATAATGGAGGTGAATTTACAGGTCACAGAATAGAAGACTACTTAAGACAAAATGGGATAGAACACCAGAAAATGGTTCCATACACACCTGAACAAAATGGAGTAGCAGAAAGGAAAAACAGAACTCTAACAGAGATGATAAGATGTATGCTGACGGATTCCAAACTACCAGAGAAATATTGGGGTGAGGCAACAATGACAGCTACTTATCTACAGAACCGACTTTTTTCCAGAAAACTGACGAAAACTCCATATGAACTGTGGCAAGGTATGAAACCAAGTGTCAATCATTTAAAAGTTTTTGGATGTAAAGTTTTCATATTCATTCCAACAGAAAAACGTTCCAAACTTCAAAACAGATCCATGGAAGGATTATTTGTTTGATATAGTGAAAATTGCAAAGGATACAGAATCCTAGATCCCAAAACAGACAGAGTTACGGTGAGTAACAGTGTGACATTCATTGAAGATTTGAATGAAGACATTATGATTTCAGTTGAAACAAAAAAAATGAGAAAACCAATAATGACACAACTGAAGAAATATCTGATGAGAAAGAAGCAGAAATTAATGAAGAACAAAATACTGAAAGTGAAGAATCACAACTACAAACAGACACAGAACCAAGACGTTCAATGAGAGAGAACAAAGGAAAACCACCGAAACGTCTCTCATACAAGACAAGCACAAGAAAAATCTATGAGCCTATTTCTTGGGAAGAAATATCTAAACTTCCTGTAGAAGAAGCTAATAAATGGATAGAAGCAACAGAAATGGAAATTAAATCCATGCAAGATTCAAATACATGGACACTAACAGATTTACCAGAAGGAAGAAAAACCATAGGATGTAAATGGATTTTTAAAGTTAAATACCAAACAGATGGCACAGCTGAAAGATACCGAGCAAGACTCGTAGATAAAGGGTATTCTCAAAAATATGGAGAAGACTATGATGAGACATTTGCTCCAGTTGTCAAACACACTACAATAAGAACTTTACTTACAGTTGCAGCAATGAAACAGATGCAACTGAGACATCTGGATGTAAAGACAGCTTTTCTGAATGGAGATTTAACAGAAGACATTTATATGGAACAACCTCCAGGATTCAAACATGAAAGAAATCCAAACAAAGTTTGTAAACTACAGAAAAGCATATATGGTTTAAAGCAAGCAGCTAAAGCGTGGAATGACAAAATCACGGAAGTACTTACAAATGAAAAATTTCAAAGAAGCAAAGCTGATCCATGCTTATACACAAAAAGGCTGATTAATAGATGGATTTACATACTCATATATGTAGACGATATTTTGATTTGTTTTGAACAAGAAAGGGATAACGAAAACATTCTAAAAATCCTGAAGCGACATTTCGAAATCAAAGACTTGGGAAATGTAAAACAATATCTAGGAATACAAGTAGAAAGAGAAGAAGACGGAAGTTTCCTACTGAATCAAAATCACATGATTCAAGACATAACAGAAAAATTTGGATTAAAGGATGCAAAAACAGTAAAGTCTCCAATGGAAACTAATTATCTCAAAGAGATGAACAGTGAACAAAATATCCTACCAAATAATGAAGAATACAGAACAGCAATAGGAAAACTACTGTATCTAGCGACCGTTACAAGACCAGACATCGCAGCAGCAGTAGGAATCCTGAGTAGAAAGGTATCAAAACCAAATAAAGCTGATTGGAATGCTGTGAAGAGAGTAATGCGTTATTTGAAAGGAATTAGCAATGTTCAGCTGAAATTACCCACAAGCGATGATTGCATTTTAACAGGATATGTTGATGCAGATTGGGCTGGAGATCCAACTGACAGAAGATCTACCAGTGGACATATTTTTTTTCTCTCAGGTGGACCAATAAGTTGGACAAGTAAGAAACAGTCAATTGTGACACTATCCTCAACAGAAGCAGAATATGTTGCAGTAGCACATGCGAGTCAAGAAGTACTGTGGTTAAGACAATTGTTGACAGAATTAGGACAACCACAGTTGGCACCAACAAAACTGAAAGAGGACAATCAAGGATGTCTTGTTCTTGCTCAGATGGAAAGAGTCAATCCAAGAACCAAGCATATTGATGTGAAATATCATTTCTTGAGAGATCATCAGGAACAAGGAGTCTTGAAGTTAGAGTACTGTCCTACTGAAGAAATGACAGCAGACATTTTCACGAAGGCGTTGAATGCTGATAAACATCAGAGACTAAATAAAAAGTTGGGTTTGATTGAATAAATCCTTACTGTTGAGAAAGGGTAATACTAAATCCAGACTCATAATGTGACCCTTACCAATTGCTCGGTCACTATATTTACCTCCATATATGTCAATGCACAAACAGGAGAAAGACATGGAGTTTGTTTAAAAAATGTACAAAATTGCTTTAATTAAATATACCAAAACACTAACACAGAAATAACAAACAAACAATAAAGAAAATGATGTGTAGATGCCTAAAACATATACAGCGAGCCACATTTCCATATAGTAGTGTAACACATAATATGTAACAAGAGGTGAGGGGCACCAACCCACCTAAAAGCTCCCAAGTAAGTCAAACAAATAACAGAATCACCCCCTCTGATCGAACGGTCCATGCTCCATTGCAATGAACCTAGTCCCTCCAATTAGGGGTCCGTCTCTATAGACCATGTTATGACAGTCAGAGGGAGGTAGATGAAGGGTGAAGGGAGAGAAAGGAAGGTATAGATGTCACCTCACCAGTGGCCACGCTGCCCGAACGTCCCCACTCCTAACATTACCCCTCCTCCTAGGCCCCCCCCTTGGGCCTCGCTACGTTCGAAGGCAGCAATAAGCTGCGGAGCCCGAATGTGCTCAGCAGGCTCCCAGGACCTATCCTCAGGACCGTAACCCTTCCAGTCCACCCAAAAAATTTTTTTGCCACGTACCACCTTGCACCCCAAGATAGCGTTCACCTCGAAATCGTCCGTAGACGAACCCGATGTCTCGGCAGATGACTCAGAAAACCGGGACATGTATACGGGCTTAAGGAGGGACACATGAAAGGTGTCGGTGATACCAAGGCGTGGAGGAAGGGCCAGACGGTAGACCACAGGATTAACCTGTTCGAGGACCTTGAAGGGGCCCAAGTAGTGAGGAGCAAACTTAGTGGACTCAACTCGCAGCCTGATGTTACGGGCGGAGAGCCACACCAAGTCGCCAGGAGCAAAGGTCGGAGCGGGGCGCCGATGAGCATCGGCGGAGGACCTCATTCTCTCCTTAGAGGCCCGAATAGCATCCTGAGTGCGGTTCCAAATATCCCGTGCCTCCACAGCCCAGTCTGCCACCCTGGAGTCTGCGGAAGACGCGGGCATAGGCACAGGTACCCGTGGATGCTGACCATAGTTGAGAAGGAATGGGGTTTGTCCAGTGGAGTCGGCTACAGCGTTGTTCAGTGCAAACTCTGCCCATGATAGCAAGGATGCCCAGTCATCCTGCCTGGCTGAAACAAAATGTCGCAGGTATGTGACCAAGGTCTGGTTGGCCCTCTCTACCAACCCATTCGTCTCGGGATGATAAGCGGAAGAGAGATTCAACTCGATACTGAGAAGACGACAAAGCTCTCTCCAGAACCGAGACGCAACTGGGGACCCCGGTCACTGACAATTTTGTCAGGCATACCATGTAGGCGGAAGATGTGTTTAATGAACAACGCTGCCAAGGCCCGTGCAGAAGGTAACCGTGGTAGCGGCACCAAATGCACCATTTTTGAGAAATGATCGGTGATGATCCAAATGATGGTACAGCCGCGAGACTTGGGTAAACCCACGACAAAGTCCATCCTGACCATCTCCCAGGGTCTATCTGCCACCGGCAAGGGATAGAGCAACCCAGCTGGCCTTTGACGCGGAGATTTATTTTTGGCGCAGGAGACACACGCCAGAATATAATCCCTGACATCCCGGATCATATGCGGCCACCAGTACGTCCTCACCAGTAGCTCAGATGTCCTTTTTGTCCCAAAGTGTCCACCCACCCTGGACGAATGAGCCCAAGAGAGAACCTCCGGTCACAAATTAATGGGCACAAAAGTCTTGCCCGGAGGCACAGACTCTAGCGAAACCGGCGCGACGGTTCTCAGGCTCTCAGAAGGGACAATAAGCCGAGGCTCCTCTTCCTCCTCCTCAGTTGACATAAGGGAGCGAGAGAGAGCATCGGCATGAATATTCTTCTCCCCGACGAGATAATGCAGAGTAAAATGGAACCGGGAGAAAAATAAGGACCATCTGGCCTGATGAGAATTCAGCCGCTGGGCTGTGTGTAAATACACCAAATTTTTGTGGTCCGTGAAAACCTGGAAGGGAAACCGTGCACCTTCCAGAAGATGTCTCCACTCTGAAAAGGCCAACTTCATTGCTAGCAACTCCCTATCCCCGATGGAGTAATTTCTCTCCGCTGATATGAAGGTCTTAGAGAAGAAGCATGGATGCTTCCGACCTTGAGCGTCCTTTTGATAGAGGACTGCTCCAGCACAAACGGATGAGGCATCCACCTCCATTAGGAATGGCTTATCCACATTGGGGCGATGTAAGATGGGAGCGCTAGCAAAATGAGACTTAACAGAAGTGAAGGCCTTGGAGACCTCTTCTGACCACAATTTAGGATTCGCTCCCTTCTTGGTGAGGGCCACCAAGGGAGCTACCAGAGTTGAGAAGTGGGGAATGAACTGGCGGTAATAATTAATGAACCCCATAAAGCGCTGCACCGCCTTAAGAGTATGGGGCTCTTGCCAGTTCATCACAGCCTGTAGTTTGGCAGGATCCATAGCCAATCCCTGGGCGGAGATGATATAGCCCAGGAACGGTAAAGACTCCTGCTCAAACATACACTTCTCCAACTTTGCATAGAGAGAGTTTGCCCGTAAGAGGTCGAAGACTCTGCCAACATCTCTCCGGTGGGAGTCAATATCTGGAGAAAAGATGAGAATATCATCCAGATAGACTACTACCGAGGTGGAAAGCATATCCCGGAAGATGTCGTTGACAAAGTCTTGGAAAACGGCTGGGGCATTACAGAGCCCGAAGGGCATCACCAGATACTCATAATGCCCATCCCTGGTGTTAAACGCCGTTTTCCATTCATCCCCCTCACGGATGCGAATCAGGTTGTAAGCACCCCGCAGATCTAATTTAGTAAACACTCTAGCTCCCCGAAGCCTATCAAAGAGCTCGGATATCAAGGGCAAAGGATACTTGTTCTTAACGGTGATAGCGTTAAGACCCCTGTAGTCTATGCATGGACGTAGTTCCCCATTCTTCTTCTGCACGAAGAAGAACCCTGCCCCAGCAGGTGACACTGACTTCCTGATGAACCCTCTTGCCAGATTCTCTTGAATGTACTGAGACATGGCCTCCGTCTCCGGGAGAGATAATGGATAAACTCGACCCCGGGGAGGCTCTGCACCAGGCAAGAGATCGATAGGACAGTCATAAGGGCGATGGGGCGGAAGGGTCTCCGCCGCCTTTTTGGAGAACACGTCTGCATAAGACCAGTATTGCTTGAGGAGAGAGGAAAGATCTGAGGGTACTTCAGTAGTAGCAACCTGAACACACTCTCGGTAACACCTACCCCCACATGATTCACCCCATCCCAGAATTCTGCCTGAGGACCACTCGATGTGAGGAGAGTGGAACCGTAACCAAGGTATCCCCAACAGGACCTCATCAATCCCCTCGGGAATGATGAGCAGAGATATAATCTCCTGATGGGATGGTGACATGGACAGAGTAAAAGGGATGGTCTGATGTGTTATCTGTGCGGGGAGTGTTGACCCATTCACCACTCGTACCGTTACTGGTTGAGATAGCATAACCAGGGGTATTGCGTGATGCTGGGCGAAGGCAGAAGACATGAAATTGCCTTCCGCCCCAGAATCCATGCAGAGCTCTACCGAGTGGGAGGATGAGCCAAAAGTTATTGTCCCCTTAACGGACAATTTGGAGGCAAACGTCGCCGTGTCTAGTGCACCTCCACCTACTACCACTAGACGCTGACGTTTCCTCGACCGCTGGTGACATCTGTTGGCAAGATGTCCTGACTGTTGGCAAACATGGCAAACCTTGAGTGCACGAGCGGTCCGGGACTTAGATCCCGCTCGAGACACTACCTTAGGTTCATGTGACTCAGGAGCCTGGACTGGAGATTCCAAAGTTTTGGCGAAGGTGGGAGCCAGCCGAAACCTCTGCCTACACTGGGCTCGCTCTAACCTCCGCTCGTGAAAACGGAGGTCAATACGAGTAGACACTGTTATTAATTCTTCCAGTGTGGCGGGAATCTCCCTAGTGGCCAGGGCGTCCTTAACGTGGTCAGCCAGCCCCCTCCAAAATATAGGAATAAGAGGTTTATCCGACCACTCCAGCTCAGATGCTAGAGTGCGGAAGCGGACGGCAAAATGGCTGACCAAGGACGAGCCCTGAGTCAATGCCAACAGTTGGAGCGCCGTATCATGGGTGACACGAGGTCCTAAAAAGACCTGTTTCAGAGTGCTCAGGAATAACGGAGCACACTGCACCACATGATCGCCACGCTCCCACAGCGGCGTAGCCCACTGCAACGCCCTGTCCGACAGTAAAGATACGATAAAGCCCACCTTAGCCCGCTCTGTAGGGAAACGAGAGGCCAGAAGCTCGAGATGTATTGAGCATTGACTCACGAAACCCCTACAGGACTTACTGTCACCAGAAAATTTCTCTGGTAGCGGGAGGCGAGATAGCGTCGGTACAGGGGCGGCAGTGGACAAGGTAGCTGCAGCCACACTTGCAGCCTGAACAGCGACAGCAGTAACATCCACAGCTGAGGTTGAACGCTCAAGAGCCGCCAACCTTCCCTCCAGCTGCTGGATGTACCGCTGTAAACGCTGATCGTCCGTCATTACTAGCCAGACCTTGGTGCTAGTATTATGTTACGGACCGGCGGAACGCACCAAGTATAGATAATATGAAACTAGGTGCGTTCGCAGTCCGAGGTCCACCGTGCAGGTAAAAGACCCTGCTGCTAGTAAGACGGACTATATGGCGGTACTAAGTATACACACATGGGTTAACTTCACCCTGCGTGAAGGAAGCGATCCTGTTGCGTCACAGGACCACAGTACCGCACATAGAGCGCGAGCAAGAAGTCAGCGAACTCAACCCCTACACAGGATTGAAGTCCGATTAGACACTTGCTGGCACAACACCGCAACTGGGTGTGTAAGGAAACTTATAAAATAGAATCTATAGGCACGAGAGTGCGTGCGGTGCCGCACTGACGGACGCCACTAACCACCCAGGCTTGGGTAAGGAAAGCGCAGAGGAAGCGCACGGCGCCGTACTGGCGGGCACAGCAACAGGACGCTGTGATGTGTGTTACATGCAGATGGCTAGTCGGGCGCTAGATAGCTACCATCATCCGCGAGCAGTCAACAACTCTAGGGAGGGATACTTAGGAGCTTTCATCCATCGACATACATCCATCTACACACACACATAATATCAAGACAATACTAGCGCATGGCCGTGCGGTCATGCGCAGTTTATATAGCTGCAGCACAGGAAACAGCTACAGAAGTTTTGCCCTTTCAGGACCTGCCAAAAGGACCAATGGGATGTGCTGCAGTACCTGAGCATGTGACCCTCGATCTCCAACGGGAGATCTTGCCCTGGGCATGCTCAGTGTGTGCAAATAAGGACTTAGTCCCAGAGAAGCCTGCTCGCTGCAGATCAGTGCAGGGTACAAGAGGAGAGCCAGAAAAGGCAGCAGTAACCCTTTGCACAGAATCAGTCCCAGCAAGACGCTGGGAGCGATGCCTCCGCTGAGCAGAGCCCACTGCGGCTGAAACAGAATGGGAGACCGCAGCAGACACGGATCGAGATTCCCCCTGTGCAGCAGAGGAAACTCGACTCCTAACACCTATGTGTTGGGAATGGGCATGTTTATTGCGCTCCAGCAACAGGTGTAGTTGCACCTGCCCCACGTCCTTGACATCTGCGTGCATCATCAACAGCACTTCCACTCCTCCGTCCCTTAATGCACATCTTATGCATTTTGTAATTGCTAGGTTGCTTGAAAAAAAAAAATTGGTCACCTGCAGAAATCAGAAAGAACGAAAAAGTGTATGGATGACAATCAAATTAACCCCTTCATGACCAGAGCTTTTTTCGATTTTGCATTTTCGTTTTTCACTCCCCTCCTTTCCAGAGCCATAACTTTTTAATTTTCAATCAATATGGCCATGTGAGGGTTTATTTTTTGCGGGGCGAGTTGTACATTTGAACGACACCATTGGTTTTACCATGTCATGTACGAGAAAATGGAAAAAAAATCCCAAGTGCTGTGAAATTGCAAAAAAAGTGCAATCCCACATTTGTTTTTTATTTGGCTTTTTTGCTAGGTTCACTAAATGCTAAAACTGACCAGCCATTCTGATTCTCCAGGTCATTGTGAGTTCATAGACACCAAACATGTCTAGGTTATTTTTTATGTAAGTGGTGAAAAAATTACAAACTTTGCTAAAAAAAAAAATTGCGCCATTTTACGATACCCGTAGCGTCTCTATTTTTCATCATATTGGGTTGGGTGAGGGCTTATTTTTTGCATGCCAAGCTGACTTTTATAATGATATCATTTTGGTGCAGATACAATCTTTTTATTGCCTGTTATTGCATTTTAATGCAATATCGTGGCGACCAAAAAAACATAATTCTGGAATTTTGACTTTTTTTCTCGCTACGCCATTTAGTGATCAGGTTAATCCTTTTTTATTGATGGATCAGGTGATTCTGAATGTGGCGATACCCAAAATGTGTTTGTTTGATTTTTGTTATTTTTTTTTTTTTAATGGGTCGAAAGGAGGGTGATTTAAACTTTTATATTTTTTAATTTTTTTAATATTTTGAAAATATTTTTTTTTACTTTTGCTATGCTTCAATAGTCTCCATAGAAGACTAGAAGCTGGCACAACTCAATCGTCTCTGCTACACAGAGGAGATGGTCAGATTGCCTCTACAGTATGTAGTGTAATGGTTGACTTGATATGAGCGCCGACCTCTGGGTCGGCCGCCCCCCCATGTGACCTGGTCTGACTTGGTGTGGGCGGCGTGCAGTGGTGAGTGGCTCAGCGACTGTGCGCCTGCGCGATTAGTTCGTCCTAACTGGTCTCTGATCATTTGATCAGAGAGACCGGATATAAAAGATGGGATATTTGACCTTTTAAGCCATGCCCCCTGATGAAGGACAGACTACCGAAACGTACGTCGGGGACCAAGTGCCGGGACATACGCTACATATTATGACAGGTAATGGCATTTATATACTTTTATTTGCTGCTTCCCACTATGAGAGATATGGTGGATGGAACCCTGGGACTCCCGATCTGGGATTGGGAGATTGAGAGAATGTGTTAGGGATCACTAGTACCATTTCCATTTTGGGCATCCATCTACTTGCACCTCATATACCTAAATTCCCTTAACCTAGGAAACCGCCAACTATCCCACAATATGCAATAGAGGTCTTTTTGATCTGAAACTGCATCGAAGCAGCAGAAACATCCATTTTATTTACCCTATGTGCCTCTACCTTTGTGCCTGGCACTCCTGCTTGTCTTGGATTTTTTGTCACTAACCTATGGTTTCTATGCTTTAAATTGTCTACTCTATACACTGCTTTTAAGATTTCTTATTGATTCAAATTTGTGTGATTAAATGTTTGAAATAAAATAAAATATATAGATTTTTTGATATTTAGCATGGACTCAGGTTTCTCTTATATTTTTTCAAAATGGTATTGAGTCGCTACTCACAATATGCAATCTGCATATAGATGCAATAAAGTGCATCCTTATATATGGTATAGAATGATTTGGAGAATATTTATATTAAATAAATAATGTTGATGTTGTCCTTACTAATGGTTGTTGGATGTCTTCCAGCCTTCTACTAAGAAAAAATACCGACTGGAGATTAGTAGGTAGCACAAAATTCTGAATGGAGAACAGTAGTAAGGACAAAATGCTGACTGGAGATAAGCAGGTAGCACAAAATGCTGACTGGTGAATAGTGGATAGGAGACAAATTATGAGGCCTAACAGCCAATGGTACCCATCTCCACTTACATTTAAGCTACTGATAACTGTGGGGAGAGAAGTAGAGTTATGGAAACAGCTGATCTGGTTGCAGAATGTTGGAGGTTCTTGTAAATGTCTGTAATGGGTCTAACCAATGACCTTCTTGCTATGAATTCAGATTTTTATAAAGCGCATTTTTACACATTCAGTTGATATTTCACAGTTGATGAGCTTGATGAATAAGGATTTCCAAACATGCAGACTTCCATATTTAACTTGGAAAAGGCTTTATCTAAACTGCCGGCTGAGTACTTTTATTGATGTGACCCGTTAAAAATCTCCATAAAAACCTTAATGCTATCTCATTTGTATGGTTGTTTACTAAACCTGATATTTTAGCTGACTACTCTGCTCTGTACAAATAATTACGGTACTTAAAAAAACACTTCACAAAGGTGTAATCATAAACAGGCATGTGTTTAATATCAAACATGTACATTCTACTCTGTGATAGACCTAGATATTTTTCCCAAGAGTTCTGCTTGGCATCAAATCGTGATTTGTCTGTTTACGCTTGTATAAGAGACATGAAACAACTAATTCACGATACAGAACTAGTATTTGATGTTCATTTGCCTTTTTTTTTGCATAATATGATTTTTTAGATAAAAAAAAACATATTACTTAAACAAATCATATACAGTCATGGCCAATAATGTTAGCACACTTGCAATTGTTCCAGAAAATGAAGTATTTCTCCAATAAAATTATTGCAATAAGACACATTTGTTACACACATATTTATTTACTTTGTGTGTATTGGAACAGCACACAAAAAAACTAAGTAAAAAAGGCAAAATGAACATAATTTCACACAAAACCCCCAAAACGGGCAGGACAAAATTGTTGACACCTTTCCAAAAATGTGGGTAAACAATTTTGTTTCAAGCATGTGATGCTCACTCAAACTCACATATGGCAAGTAATAGGTGTGGCCAATCTAAAAATCACACCTGATAAAAGGGGAGAAGTTGACTCAATCTTTGCATTTTGTGTCTGTCTGTGCAACACTAAGCATGGAGAACAGAAAGAGAACTGTCTGAGCACTTGAGAACCAAAATTGTTGAACAACATCAACAACTTCAAGGTTACAAATCCATCTCCAGAGATCTTGATGTTCCTTTGTCCATGGTGCGCAACATAGTCAAGAAGTTTACAAAAAAGCTGGACTGCTATTTGGCAAAATATACGTAAGCCAAAATTCTTCTGGGAAAGCATCTTGCCCACAGATGAAACCAAGATAAAGTTTTTTTGGTGAAGCACATGATTTTACTGTTTATCGAAAACAGAATGAGGCTTTCAAAGAAAAGAACACAGTACCTACAGTCAAATATGGTGGAGGTTCAAAGATCATTGGGATTGTTTTGCTGCTTCTTGCACTGGGTTTCTTGGCTGTGTAAAAGGCATCATGCAATCAGAAGGTTACAAAAGGATTTTTGGTTGCAATGTAGTACCCAGTGTCAGAAAGCTGGGTTTGCATTCTAGATCGTGGGACTTCCAACAGGACAAAGATAGGATAAGAAGTACCAAACAAATGGATGAAAACAAAGCCCTGGAGAATTCTGAAGTGGCTAGAAATGAGTCTGGATCTTAATCCCATTGAACATAGATCTTTTAACATTTCTGTTGGCAAAAGGCACCGTTCAAATTTGAGAGACATGCAGTAGTTTGTAAAAGAAAAGTGGTCCAAATTCCAGTTATGTGATGTTATAGGCTTGTTGATGGTTACAGGAAGTGATTGATTTCAACTATTTATTCCAAAGAGTATGCAACCAAATATTAAGTTCAGGGTGCCAAGAATTGTGTTCTGCCTATTTTGGGGATTTTGTGTGAAACTATGTCCAATTGCCTTTTTTCTCTGTTATTGTCTTGTTCCAATACACACAAAGGAAATATAAATATGTGTATAACAAAAGGTGTAATTGTAATAATTTTCTGGGAGAAATACTTCATTTTAATAAACAATTTCAAGAGCGTCAACACTTTCGTCCATGACATTAAATTAGGCAAAATGTTAATGATGAAGCAGAGAATCAAAAAGTAACGTGTACGTTTCAAGAACATTTGAATGCCTTTAGCAGCACCCAATAGGTGTACAAAGATGGTATCTCTAAGGGCTATTGTTAGGACACTGTCTTCCATAGTCATGCCATCAGAGGGAGAGTGGTGACAGAGTGACTCACTCCTGAGTCAACCACTTACCCAGGTGCGTATTGACTGGGTTAAATTACTAGTAGGAAGTGATAGGAATGTCTGATGTGTCTGCTATAGCTTCCTCCCAAAATGTTAAAGTGGTTGGCCACTACATTTTTATTGACGGCTTATCTTCAGAATAGGTCATCAATCTTTCATCAGCGAGGATGCAGCACTGCTTATTAGGCTAGGTTCAGTTTGCGTTAGTGCAATCCGTTTAGCGCCTAGCGCTACGCAATGTGTTGTTTAGGGGTCGCGTTAAACGTCCCCGCTCTCGCAGATCTGTGATCTGCGAGAGCGGGGAACGGACCGCGGGTGCGCCTTGGACGCTGCAAGCAGCGTCCGCGGCGCGCCACAAAACACCGGCACATCGCTAGCGCGTGCTGAAAATGGCACGCGCTAGTGATGCGCGTCCCCATTGCTGTTAATGGGCGCGCTAATGGACGCGTTGCACGGCGTTAATTTCGCCGTGCAACGCTGTCCGTTAGCGCGGTCCCATTAACGCAATGGGAACCTAGCCTTAGCTGTTACAGACACTGACCAGAAGTTCTTAGATGTTGCAGGAACACAACAGCTCCATTATTTTTATAGTGGCCATGACCACTTACTACAGATACGCCCATTATTTAAATGAGTAGGGGGTGGATGTTGTGTACCTGGCCATGACCATTATAGTTTTGATGGAGCGTCTGTGTTCTGGCAGCATCCAAAAACTTTCTACAACTGCCATCGCCAATAACATCTTAAAGTCATGTTTAAACACTTTGATAACTTAATGACATTTTGTGCTATATTTTTCTTAAAGCCCTGGCCATAGCTGACAGAATTTGTTCCACTTGGTTGAGCCCAAGACATAGCCTCAACTCTCATTCTTATTCATAGTTAAATTGCCTTCCTACAAACGACCCTTCTTCAACTTCTAGCGGCAGGATGTGCTGTAAATGCTGCAGACAAAAAATGGGGTGACGTTTATGCAAACCCTGTCAAAAAATGAGTGTTAATGGGTGGGACGGGTTATTTCTTGATGGGATTGGGAAAGGCTTAAAGATTCCTATACTCCCAACTATACTGTTGCAATTATGCATCTGCTGCAGATATTGCTTGTTCATTCCTCTCTTTTAGCTCACTCCAGTTCTCCACAGAGTGTCTACTTGAAAGACTTGACTGTGTAGTGTATGTAATTACCTTAGTCTGAATTCTGGTTTGCTTTGCCTTAATGCGACCTGACAGGCAGTTACATTATGGTTGTTTCACAGGACTCAAAGCTGTTTCTTTATAATAACAGCTGTGATAGAACAAAATTGATGTTCTCAGTCGCTTATACCTTAGATACCTTATTCACTTCTAATCTCTTTATTAGGAGATACATAAAGTTCCTTTGACAGGCCTCTACCTAACAATCTTATATATGCCATTAAAATTACCTCAATATTTCACAAACATAATCAATAATGTAATGGAATGCAAGTAATAATAATTTAAAAAACTAATACACAAAAGACATGCATAAAAAGATAGATATTTGGTTTCTAACTATTTATAAAACACTGCAAAGTGCCCTGGATGAAGCTGCACCTTCTAAACATTGGCACAGACGGCGACAACTCTGGCACACAATGCAAACACGTTTCCTTCAGCGGTGCTCCAGGTGCACTAAACGTCTGTGGAGAAAATCCTATCAGGCCGAAGATTTCATCCATTATAAGTTTATGCTTAAACACAGAACTCCGCCCTTCACCTCTCCAAACAAACCTACTTCAAAACCCTCATCACCTCACTAGCCAACAATCCTAAATGTCTCTTTGACACTTTTCATTCCCTCCTCAATCCAAGAGTGTAGGCCTCGACCACTAATCTCAGCACGGACGATCTGGCAAATTATTTCAAAGAAAAAATTGACCTTATCTGGCAGGATATTTTCTACCAATCCTTTCATATCATGCACTGTTCTCCCTCCCCTACTGCATATAGCTCACTCTCTGTCTTTGAACTAGTCATGGAAGAAGTGATCAGGTTCCTCACATCTTCTCGCTCTATTACTTGCACCAGAGACCATATTGCCTCACATCTCCTCCAGTCCATTTCCCCAGCTGTCACCACTCACCTAACAAAACTCTCTCTTCCAGTATCTTTCTCTCCTCACTTAAGCATGCTTGCATACATCCATTACTTTAAAAAACATCCTTCTACCAAAACTGTGCTGCTATCTGTAGTCCTGTCTCTAATCTTCCCTTCATCTCTAAACTCCTGGAACTCTTTAGGTACCGTCACACTCAGCGACTTTACAACGAGAACGACAACGATCCGTGACGTAGCAGCGTCCTGGATAGCGATATCGTTGTATTTGACACGCAGCAGCGATCTGGATCCCGCTGTGATATCGTTGGTCGGAGCTGAAAGTTCAGAACTTTATTTGGTCGTTAGATCGGCGTGTATCGTCGTGTTTGACATCAAAAGCAACGATGCCAGCAACGAGCATAGGGGCCGTCGCAGCGTCTCGTTCTAGCCAGGTAGGCATTGTACATTAGAAAAGGAGACTCTAAGTCAACTCTTTGTCAACTTTGTCTAGTATGCTATCTCTCAGATCACTCTCTTCTTGACCCTCTACAATCTAGTTTCCGTTCTTTATACTTTATTGACACTGCCATTACTAAAGTCTCCAATGATCTACTAACAGATATATCTAATGGTCACTAATCCATGATGATTCTCCTGGATCTCTCTGCAGCATTCGACACTGTGGATCATCAGCTCCTCCTCACTATGCTCTGCTCTATCTATGCTCCTCACTATGCCTCAAGGACACCATTCTCTCCTGGGTCTCCTCCTACTTCTTTGACTGCTCCTTCACTGTATCTTTTCCTGGCTCATTCTCCTCTCCTTTTCCCATTACTGTAGTGGTTCCTCAAGGATTAGTCCTAGGCCCCTTCCTCTTCTCCTTGTATACTGCCCCTATTGGACAATCAGTAGACTTGGTTTCCAATGCCATCTCTATGCAGATGACATGTGATTATACACCTCTACTCCTGATATCATGCTTGCATTGTTACAAAACGCCACTGATTGTCTTACAGCTGTCTCTTACATCATGTCCCCCCTCTATCTGATCCTGAACCTGTTAAAAACGTAATTCTCTGTGCCTGCTGTCTTGAGGTCATACTTGATTCAGATCTTTCATTGATCCTCTACATCAGATGACTAGCTCACCCTTAGCCATTAAAAGGTATCAACCACTGAGGACTCTCAATTTTAAATATTTTTCACCCTTGTGATCTACACCTCAAAACATTTCTAGAATTTGACCTTTTCTTACTTTCGACTCTGCAAAAACTCTTACTGTAGCTCTAATTCATTCTTGTCTGAACTATTGTAACTCTCTACTAATCAGTCTCCCTCTTACTAAACCCTCTCCTATCCAATCTGTCCTGAATGCAGCAGCCAGGATCATATCCCTCATCAACCTTTACACTGATGCCTCTACTCTGTCAGTTACCCGTGCACACCAGAGTTCAATATAAACTTATCACTCTCACCCAGTGCTCGACGGTTCAGCACCACCCTACATCTTCTCCCTTCTCTCTGTCTACCACCCTTCCTGTGCCACCATTCTGCTTATGACCTAAGATTAACATCCTCATTAATCCGAACTCCCACTCCAGTCTCCAAGACTTCTTGTGTTCTGTGCCAATTATTTAGAATGCACTACCCAGGACAATTCGATAAATCTCCAATACCCACAGTTTTAATCGTGCCCTAAAGTGCATTTCATCAAACTGGCCTATTGCTTAAAAACGTTTTGCCCATATTAAAATTGTTTTCAAAACCAGGACCCTTGTATCATCTTTTCTCACACGCTTTTTGCATTTAATAGCCCTCTGTGTCTGTACTTTTACACATACCAGTTGGTTACCGATTCATGCAGCATTACGTGAACACCCTATCTAATACATTGATGGCTGGACCGTACAATGAAAACAATTGTTACCGTCCACCTTTCATGTCTCCTCTATTTCCCCATAGATTGTAAGCTTGCGAGCAGGGCCCTCATTCCTCTTCGTATCCGATTTATATGATTATTGTTATTCTGTAATGTCTTTTATCGTCTGTACAAGTCCAATCTAACATGTAAAGTGCTGCATAACATGTTTGACGTTATAGAAACTTATTATTATTTATTGCACCTAAACAACCATGTGCCTTCCAACAACAGTTTACTGAAACCTAAAAGACCAATTATGCAGAGAATTGAAACTAGATTATTCTTATGAGATATGTTTAACTTTGTGGAAGGACTTAGATGCACTTGAACGTTTCCGTTTAAGTTACTTTGCATCCATAAGATCTTAATAACCTTTAAATACTCATGAAGGTTTAAGTTAGAAGATTTAGCTTTGACATGTTAATAACTACTTCAATAGATCTCGTTTTCACATTTCTAAGTGGAAAAAGCATTAAAAATTACTCGGAGGACACCCGAGCGTGCTCGGGAAATCTCGAGTAATGAGTATATTCGCTCATCACTAATAGGCATAGATAGAATCTAAATGAATTAAATACAAGTTATGCACAATCTTACTCCACAAACCTATAATATCATTCAGTTCCTCCTGCTCTCCACAGATAGGATTGCATATAAAATATTTTAGGCTCCCATTACGGGATGGGAACCTACTTGAGCACCAACCGTTAACATGAGTGCCGGGTCTATATTGAACCCCTTATTCTAAAAACATACAGGCAGGGAATTTAGATTGTGAGCCTCAATGTGGACAGCTATGGTAATATCTGTCAGCACTGTGTGATTAATGACACTATATATACATACTTAGGCTGTTAACTGGTTCATGCAGCTTTACATGAACACTCGATCCTTACACTATGGCTGGTCCGAACAACAATTTTGGCATCTCTGTTGCTAAAAACAAATTTTCTTGACAAGAGATAGTGGACAACTCTCAGGAACCAGTACTTTGAAGCAATTGATGGTGCTAATCTTTTGTTTTTAGTGAATAATTTCATTGTCAGTATTGATTAGATTAGTTATCAAATACGTATCTTTGAAAACATTACTGACCATTGAAAAGTAATCCTCCCAGAAATGTTTTGTGTATGAGGTTTCGATTTTGGAGCTATATCTTACAGATAAAGAAATAACAGTTGCAATGTAATGGACCCATTTTTCTTCCTTTATATTGAAAATAGTTTTTATTACAGTATTTAAGAGGTAATGTAAATGGGCTTTACATAAAACTTGTGATATTTGAACATTTAGAAATCTTAATTTGATAATTGTCAAAAAATTGTACTTTTCAAAATGACACATTCAATCTAAAACGCAGCTATACATTTGGATTCATAAGGTGAAAATGTATTGATCAGAAGAGCCTGTGACATTTTCTTACAAGTCTTTGCAGTAATTGAAAACGGTGCAAGCAACACCAGCAAGGATCTATATCTGCCATAGCTGACTGCTTTTCCTAAATCTCAGCTGAAAGCTCAATATTTGTGTCGATGCTCCAAAAACAGAATCAGATAGGATTGTTTCCATAAAGTGCGATAGCACAGCTCTTACATCTGATATCACAGATTAGAAGTGTTGTGCTGGATTGCCTGAGGAAAGCATTAAAACCGTCTATTTTATCACCCAAGTAGTGTCTGCCTAATCGAAAAGAAGCGCAGCAGAATCTATTATTGTACTGCTAAAAGTATATTTTCAAGTCAAAATAAAATCTCTATTACCGAGGAGAAATGGTAAAATTAAAAATGATTTTAGAGGTAATGATTGTTAGTGACATTTTCATTGGTACAAAAGTTTATGGTGAAATGTAGAGCGGTCAAGTTCAGACCAGCTATACATGTGTTATGTCTAGCACTGTGTAATATATACAATACAGCACATGCTTGTGGGAAATTATGGAAAATTGAGTATCATTCTTCTCCATGGTGTGAAAATGTAGCAGGGTCAGTTCTTTGGGATTTTACGTGATGTTACCCTCACGTGAGACTTTTTATGTTTTGCTAAAAATACCTCTGAAAATTATCATTAAACCTCAACAACACAACTCTTTTCTACTGTATATGGCTGAATTCAGACATTATATGGAAAAGCTGGAAAAGCAGGGTAGTCATATCAACAAATTGCGGATGTGACTGGCTCCATGTGCAGCTCGCTGTGCTCATCTGCATTGCCGATAGGTGCAGGAGCTGCCTGCAAGTACATGCACTAGTCTGGTCCTAGAAATGGATGAGATTAGTGCATGCTGTGATATTCTTACCACTGGTGTGCACAAGTATATCAGATATTATTAGATCATTGTGCTGTCGATTGAGCACATGGACAGCACACTAACCAAAAATATGGCTGTCTGAGCTTGGTGTGTTTCTTAGTTATGCTATGCCAAACCCCAAAAATAGGACATGAGCTGTTCCTAGGGCTGTGAAGTCAATAAGCCAAACCTCCCACTACAACTCCTAAATTTCCCTGACTCTGACTTCCAACTCCGACTCCACAGCACTGGAGATGGAGCGTCACTACTGAGCATGTACATAAAGTGCAGCACAGATTCATCTTAACTAAAAGCCTAGATCCTTAGTTCAGGAACAGAACAGACATTTGTAGAACATTTCAGAACTTTCCCAAATTGTTGAAAAAAATGACAGCACATACTGCATTGTATTACTGTACCCAATGTATTATATATTTTAGGAGTTGAAGGTGGTCCATTTTATACCGACTGACTCCAACTCTGAATCTATACAGTGGCATGTAAAAGTTTGAGTACCCGGGGTTAAAATTACTGTTGTTGTGAACAATTAAACAAGTTAAAGATGAAATGATCTCTAAAAGGGCTAAAGTTAAAGATCACACATTTCTTACTTTAGTCAAAATATATATAGTAAATTTTTTACATTTTAAAAATTAGAAAAAGGAAAATTGGACCAATGCGAAAGTTTGCATGGTTAGTATCTAATAACACCCCTTGTGCAAGTATCACAACTTTTAAACACTTTTTGTAGCCAGACAAGAGTCTTTTTATTCATGTTTGAGGGATTTTCATCCATTCTTCCTTGGAACATTTTTCCAGTTCTGTGAGATTCCGGGGTCATCTTGCATGCACGGCTATTTTGAGGTCTAACCGCAGATATTCAATGATGTTCAGATCAGGGAATGATGAGCGCCATTATAATACCTTCATCTTGTGTCTTTGGAGATAGTCTATTGTGGATTTTGAGGTGTGTTTAGGATCATTAATTCTCCATTTGTGGATGACATCCTCTTTTCAATTCAGCCTTTTAACCTCTTAGGCCCCAGAGCATTTTTTGGCTTTGCGTTTTCGTTTTTTGCTCCACTTCTTCTCAGAGCCATAACTTTTTTTTTGCGGGGCGAGTTGTACTTTTGAATGACACCATTGGTTCTACCATGTCGTGTACTAGAAAATGGGGAAAAAATTCCAAGTGCGGTGAAATTGCAAAAAAAAGTGCACTCCAACACTTGTTCTTTGTTTGTTTTTTTACCATGTTCACTGAATGCTAAAACTGACCTGCCATTATGATTCTCCTGGTCATTATGAGTTCATAGACACCAAACATGTTTAGGTTCTTTTTTATCTAAGTGGTGAAAAATAATTACAAACTTTGTTACAAAAAAATGAGCCATTTTCCGATACCTATAGTGTCTCCATTTTTCGTAATCTTGGGTTGGGTGAGGACTTATTTTTTGCATGCTAAGCGCATGTTTTTAATTATACCATTTTGGTGCAGATACAATCTTTTAATCTCCCGCTACTGCATTTTAATGCAATGTTGCGGTGACCAAAAAAACATAATTCTGGCGTTTTTACTTTTTTTCTCGAGATGCCATTTAGCGATCAGGTTAATCCTTTTTTTTTTTATTCATAAATCTGGTAATTCTGAATGCGGCGATACCAAATCTGTTTTTTTTTTTTTTACTTTTTTTATTGTTTTTTTTTTAATGGGGCGAAAAAGGGGGTGATTTGAAATTTTATATTTTTTTTATATTTTTAAAAACATTTTTTTTTTAACTTTTGGCATGCTTCAATAGTCTCTATGGGAGACTAGAAGCTGCCACAACCCGATCGGCTCTGCTATATAGAGGCGATGATCAGATCGCCTCTATATAGCAGAATTACTTACTTGCTATGAGCGCTGACCACAGGGTGGAGCTCACAGCAAGCCAGCACTGACAACCATAGAGGTCTCCAGGAGACCTCCGGTTGTCATGCCAACACACTGGTGACTCACAATCATGTACCTAGAGTCACCGGTGTGCGTATTTCCGGTGCAATTACCAGAAGTGCTTGTTAAATGCCGCTGTCAGAGTTTAACAGTGGCATTTAACTGTTTAATAGCTGTGAGTGGATGTTCAAAACAGCTGACATGTCCCGGGAAAGATGTGGGCTCACTGCTGGAGCCCACATCAAAGAGAGGGAGTCCGAGATCAGCGTACTATTATGCCCAATGTCGGAATGGGGTTAACAAATGGTGTTATGTTTGTATCAAGAATTTATTGAAAATTCAATGAACCCATTCTTCCCTCTACCCATGAAATTTTCCCTGTGCTATTGGGTGCAACACAACACGAAAGCATGATTGATCCACCCCCATACTTGGTGGTTGTCGAGATGTTCTTTTCCTGAAATTCTGTGCCCTTTTTTCTCTACACATATACCTTTGATTATTGTGGCCAAATAGTTCTATTTTAACCTCATCGGTCCACAGGACTTGTTTCCAAAATGTATTAGACTTGTTTAGATGTTCCTTTGCATATTTGTAATACTGAATTTTATGGTGAGGATGCAGGAGAGGTTTTATTATGATTGATATTTATTATGATTGATATTATGATGACTCTTCTTTGAAGGCCATATTTGTGCAGATGTCTCTGAACAGTAGAACAATGTACCACAACTCCAGAGTGTGCTAAATCATTCTGAAGTTCTTTTCCAGTCAAGGGGAGGTTTTGATTTGCCTCTCTAGCAAGCCTATGAGCAGCTCTCATTGAAAGTTTGCTTGGTCTTCCAGACCTTATCTTGACCTCCACTGTTCCTGTTCACTGTCATTTCTTAATTACATTTCAAACTGAGGAAAGGGCAACTTGAAAATGCTTTGCTATTTTCTGATAGCCTTCTCTTGCTTTGTGAGCCTCCACAATTTTCATTTTCAGAGTGCTAGGCAGATGCTTAGAAGAACCCATGGCTGTTGTTTTTTGGCACAAGGTTATAAGAAGCTGGGTCTTTATGAAGCTTGGAGATTTCCATCACTTGACCTTTCCTAACGAAGATAATGAACAAGTGATAAGCCTAACAGGCTAATTAATGTCTGAATCCTTGGTCAAAGTTATTTGAGCACATAAATTTCCAAGGGAGTTCAAACAATTGCATCAGCCCATTTTCCTTTTTGTAATTTTTAAAATGTAAAAATTGACTACACATACACATATTACATACACATAACTTCCTAAAATACAAAGAAAATGTGTCATTTTTAACTTAGGCTTTTTAGAGATCATTTCATATGCCACTTGCACTCATCAGCCCAGAAGCTGCACATGGGACGTACTTGGACGATCAATCCAACATTACAATGATCCAAAACACAAGGCCAATTCGACCTTTCATTGGCTACATCAGCACAAAGTGTCTGTTCTGGAGTGGCCATCTCAGTCTCCTGACCTCAATATCATTGAGCCACTCTCAGGAGATCACAAGCACGCAGTTCACGCTAGACAAAAATTGAAAGGATGGCACTCACCGGTTAAAAAAAGTTCTTTATTCCAATACTTTAAAACATTGGTGTCAGGAGGATGGGAGCAGGAGAATGTGGAATTGGGTGTTTTGTCCAGAAAAAAGGCTGAGAAGCTGCTGCCGGCGTTCCCACGCTGCCCTCACTGGTATTATATTCCAAAAGTTCATAAGTTCCTCACTACCCCGCTAGGATGCCCCATTGTGTCAGGGATTGGGTCCCTTACAGAGCAATTATCACAGTACATGGATTGGTGATTGCGTCCTTTGCTGTATGACATTCCCTCCGATATTAAGGATACTGATGAGTTTTTAGGGGTCCTAAGGGATATTACTTGGCAGGCAGGCTTTTTCTTGGTCTCCATTGACGTGGAAAGCCTGTAAACAAGGATCCCGCAAGATTTGGGTGTTGCAGCTTTGAGGAAAATTTTGGGGTCATTAAAAAGAAGTGATGGTTTTGTCAACTTTGTGTGTGAGGGCATGGATTTCATTTTAAGACAGAATGCGTTCAAATTTATGGATTCCTAGTTTTTGCAATGCACTGGGACGGCGATGGGAACTCAGGTGGCGTGCACTTTTGCGAACCTTTTCCTGGCTTTGTTGGAGGAGGATTATGTGTACAATATTGGAAATACATTTTTGAGGCACATCAGACTTTATGTTCGCTATGTGGATGACATTTTCATGATATAGGACGGGCCTCGTGAATCATTTGATGATTTTGTCCAGTATCTCAATGAGTCTAATTGAATGAATATGTCGTTCACATCGAGATATGGATGCCTTAATTTGGATTTTTTAGACGTCCAAATTAACATTGTGGATGGTGCGATCTGTACAAGAGTCTGCTACGAATTCTGTCCTACATTTTGATAGCTTCCATCTGGCTCATGTAAACCGCTTCCTCCATTATAGCCAATTATTAAGATTGAAGCGGATTAATAATACTCAGGAGAGCTGCACTCAGCAGGCAGAAGAGTTGTGCGATAGGTTCCGTTGTAGGGGTTATCCCAACAAACTTTGAATGAGGCTAACAATAGGGTTAGTCAGGCAAGAGACAATAATTGTGGTTCTGCTCACAAACGTGATAAGAGATTTGTTTTTTGTTTTAAATTCGGCCCTATGGACGGTATCATATGGTCTGCCATTCGCAGGAATTGGCACATTCTAGAAAACGGTAAAGATATTGCGGAGGTGGCAGCAAGGGGTCCCATTATTTCGTATAGACGCAGTACCACTCTGGGTGACTTTATAGTGAAAAAACGGATGCAAACTAACAAAGTAATTGGTTAAGTAAAAGTGTTCCTCATGGTAATTTTTAGTGTGGACATTGTCCTTTTTGTAATTACCATGATGTAAATCAAACACTGTGCATTGGAGGTGTGTCTCATACTGTTAAAGATTTCATCACGTGCAAAACGACATATGTGGTTTATATAGTTTTATGTTGCTGTAAGTCCTTCTATATTGGTAAGACCATTCGCCCCCCTATGTAAGGTTCAGAGAGCATTACAACTCGATTGGTTCAGGCAAGGGGGTTCTACGTTTGATTAAACATGTTAGGGAATTCCAAGGAGGAAACCCAGAGGTGCTTTCTTTTGCTGGCCTAGAAAGGGTGTCTCTTCCAGTGCAAAGCGGAGATCTGCATAAGCTTCTACTAAAAAGAGAGGCCATATGGATTATGCGCACTCGAGCGCAAGAATCCGCTGGTTTGAATGAAAGATTGGATATGTCCATTTTCCTGTAATAAGCCGGTTTTATTGTGTTTTTGTATTGTATTCATTTGTTTTCTAAATGCATTTTAATTGAAAGAGGTGACCAGTATAAGCGCCACTGCAGCGCGAAGCGGCTGTCGTCTATTCCACTCCTGCTCCCATCCTCCCAACGCCGATGTTTTAAAGTATTGGAATAAAGAAGTTTTTTTAAACGATGAGTGCCATCTGTTCCTATCAATTTTTCTTTCCATTGTGGCTGTTTTCTTTGGAGTGGCACCCCGGCTCACGGAGCACATACTGCTGTATATACGCTTGCAGCATCATTTCATGCTATTACTTGTGCACTGAGTGGGCTTCCCCCGCTGTGCGGATTTATATTTCGTTGGTTCATGCTAGACAGCCCAGAAATTTGCAGGAACTGGAGGCTTTTTACCAAGAAGAGTGGGCAGCTTTACCATCTGGGAATACAAAGAACCTAATCCACAACTACCACAAAAGACTTCAAGCTGTCATTGATGTTAGAGGAGGCAATACACGGTATTAAGAAATGGGGTATGTAAACTTTTGATCAGGGTCATTTGGATGTTTTGAGTTGTCATTATGATTTAAAAAGAGAAAACACAGTAGTTTGACAATAAATGGCTTCACCCAACCACTAACCATGAGTGGAGAAAAGGTTTTGGTGTTATGATTCATATTCTCTGAAAAAGGCCAGGAAAGCAAAAATTCTGCCGGGGTATGTAAACTTTTTAGCACAACTGTAACAAGTGAAAATTAATCATTCTACTCTCCTGGATGAGAATGGGACCAATTTTTTTATCTCCTAGTGTGGGTGAATCCTAAGTGTGAACTTCACCAACACTGAAGTTTGGAGGTAGGAACATCATGGTGTGGGCTGTTTTTCAGCACATGGTACTAGCAAACTTCATATACAGTTATAGCCGAAAGTGTTGACACCCTTGAAATTGTTCCGGAAAATGAAGTATTTCTACCAAGAAATTATTGCAATCACACATGTTTTGTTATATACCTGTTTATTTCCTTTGTGTATATTGGAACAACACAAAAAAAACTTAAAAAAGGCAAATGGGACAAAAATTGAGAAACAAAAATGTATACATTTGTAAAAAAAATATATTTCTTTCCTTAACATTTGCTTCAGAAATGGTATTATTACCATAGTGTCTTACCAGTATAATTCTAATAATTACTTCTAAAGTTAAGTATTTATATTGCAGTTTTGTACCAGAAGTTTAACAAAGGTATTTTGTGTGTAAATAAACAAAAGGAGGAAAGAAATTTGCAAAAAAATGTATGTCTTCCGTCTTGGTTAATTTGTCTTGTTACTTTGAAGGAACTGCAGACATCACTGGAATGAGAAAGGTAAACATGCAAGCATCAGAAATTTATACACAGAATCGTACTAAGGATGTAGTAACAAAACCACAGATGCAAACAATCTGTCTACATTTGCACACTTGTGCGTTTGCTTTTAACTACAGAACCACAAATAAAGGCATTAATTTTAAGCCAAGAAATGACTTCCAAAATTCATACCTGTGCCATTAGCATGATTATGTACAAGACATCAAAATAAATTATTACTCAGCATGAGATTATTGCTCAGAAAAAAAGAAGTGGAAATCAAAATCATTGGCACATGTGCAGAACATATGGACACACCAACACTTTTCCGCACATCTGGCCATCTGCTTTAATCTAACAATATAGTTGTCATTAAAATATTAGTCAGGTTTGTCTTAAGTCATGTCTAAAAAATATAGTTAACAATATAAGAGGACAAACGACAAATCATGTCATATCTCTTATTTCCTGCTTAATTTTTTTTTTTTTAAATGCACTATATACATATTAAGTGACATCTGCGAGATTTATACTGTCCCTTCTTCAGCCACAAGTAAGAAATGTAGCTGACAATGTACAAAGGAGCTGGGTTTTGCCAATTAAATGGCAAGGACATAATAATTTGTTCTTATGACTGTGACAGACTTTTATTGGGGAACGCAACATGTAATTAAAAGTGATCTATAGGTCATGAAGCAAAATCCAATCATCATATTGCAGTATACCAAACAGAAGACCAGTATAATTTACTGTTATAGCCATCCTTCTGTCACCCCTAAATAATTATTGTTACTTATTTCTTCTGTTTGTTGCCTGAGTGCTTTAAAGCACATTTTCTTATCTTAGCTACAGAGCTTACAGGCTTTAACCGAGACATGGTTAGATGAAAGCTATGACTGGGCAGTTAACTTACAGGGTTACAGTCTGTTTAGAAAGGATCGTAAAAATCGGAGAGGAGGAGGGGTTTGTCTCTATGTAAAGTCTTGTCTAAAGTCCACTTTAAGGGAGGATATTAGCGAAGGGAATGAGGATGTCGAGTCCATATGGGTCGAAATTCATGGAGGGAAAAATGGTGAAACCCATAAAGGCAACAGGTTTCTGCTAATAACCAAGAAAAATTATCTTTCACAATTGGTGCAGAATCCAACCAGAGGAGCAGCACTTTTAGACCTAATACTATCTAATAGACCTGACAGAATAACAAATCTGCAGGTGGTCGGGCATCTAGGAAATAGCGACCACAATATTGTACAGTTTCACCTGTCTTTCACTAGGGGGACTTGTCAGGGAGTCACAAAAACACTGAACTTTAGGAAGGCAAAGTTTGACCAGCTTAGAGATGCCCTTAATCTGGTAGACTGGGACAATATCCTCAGAAATAAGAATACAGATAATAAATGGGAAATGTTTAAGAACATCCTAAATAGGCAGTGTAAGCGGTTTATACCTTGTGGGAATAAAAGGACTAGAAATAGGAAAAACCCAATGTGGCTAAACAAAGAAGTAAGACAGGCAATTAACAGTAAAAAGAAAGCATTTGCACTACTAAAGCAGGATGGCACCATTGAAGCTGTAAAAAACTATAGGGAGAAAAATACTTTATCTAAAAAACTAATTAAAGCTGCCAAAAAGGAAACAGAGAAGCACATTGCTAAGGAGAGTAAAACTAATCCCAAACTGTTCTTCAACTATATCAATAGTAAAAGAATAAAAACTGAAAATGTAGGCCCCTTAAAAAATAGTGAGGAAAGAATGGTTGTAGATGACGAGGAAAAAGCTAACATATTAAACACCTTCTTCTCCATGGTATTCGCGGTGGAAAATGAAATGCTAGGTGAAATCCCAAGAAACAATGAAAACCCTATATTAAGGGTCACCAATCTAACCCAAGAAGAGGTGCGAAACCGGCTAAATAAGATCAAAATAGATAAATCTCCGGGTCCGGATGGCATACACCCACGAGTACTAAGAGAACTAAGTAATGTAATAGATAAACCATTATTTCTTATTTTTAGGGACTCTATAGCGACGGGGTCTGTTCCGCAGGACTGGCGCATAGCAAATGTGGTGCCAATATTCAAAAAGGGCTCTAAAAGTGAACCTGGAAATTATAGGCCAGTAAGTCTAACCTCTATTGTTGGTAAAATATTTGAAGGGTTTCTGAGGGATGTTATTCTGGATTATCTCAATGAGAATAACTGTTTAACTCCATATCAGCATGGGTTTATGAGAAATCGCTCCTGTCAAACCAATCTAATCAGTTTTTATGAAGAGGTAAGCTATAGGCTGGTCCACGGTGAGTCATTGGACATGGTATATCTCGATTTTTCCAAAGCGTTTGATACCGTGCCGCACAAGAGGTTGGTACACAAAATGAGAATGCTTGGTCTGGGGGAAAATATGTGTAAATGGGTTAGTAACTGGCTTAGTGATAGAAAGCAGAGGGTGGTTATAAATGGTATAGTCTCTAACTGGGTTGCTGTGACCAGTGGGGTACCGCAGGGGTCGGTATTGGGACCTGTTCTCTTCAACATATTCATTAATGATCTGGTAGAAGGTTTACACAGTAAAATATCGACATTTGCAGATGATACAAAACTATGTAAAGCAGTTAATACAAGAGAAGATAGTATTCTGCTACAGATGGATCTGGATAGGTTGGAAACTTGGGCTGAAAGGTGGCAGATGAGGTTTAACAATGATAAATGTAAGGTTATACACATGGGAAGAAGGAATCAATATCACCATTACACACTGAACGGGAAACCACTGGGTAAATCTGACAGGGAGAAGGACTTGGGGATCCTAGTTAATGATAAACTTACCTGGAGCAGCCAGTGCCAGGCAGCAGCTGCCAAGGCAAACAGGATCATGGGGTGCATTAAAAGAGGTCTGAATACACATGATGAGAGCATTATACTGTCTCTGTACAAATCCCTAGTTAGACCGCACATGGAGTACTGTGTCCAGTTTTGGGCACCGGTACTCAGGAAGGATATAATGGAACTAGAGAGAGTACAAAGGAGGGCTACAAAATTAATAAAGGGGATGGGAGAACTACAATACCTAGATAGATTAGCGAAATTAGGATTATTTAGTCTAGAAAAAAGGCGACTGAGGGGCGATCTAATAACCATGTATAAGTATGTAAGGGGACAATACAAATATCTCGCTGAGGATTTGTTTATACCAAGGAAGGTGACGGGCACAAGGGGGCATTCTTTGCGTCTGGAGAAGAGAAGGTTTTTCCACCAACATAGAAGAGGATTCTTTACTGTTAGGGCAGTAAGAATCTGGAATTGCTTGCCTGAGGAGGTGGTGATGGCGATCTCAGTCGAGGGGTTCAAGAGAGGCCTGGATGTCTTCCTGGAGCAGAACAATATTGTATCATACAATTATTAGGTTCTGTAAAAGGATGTAAATCTGGGGATTTATTATGATGGAATATAGGCTGAACTGGATGGACAAATGTCTTTTTTCGGCCTTACTATGTTACTATGTTACTATGTTTATCACAAGGGTGGATATACCATGGGGGCCCTACTTCCACTTCCAAGGCAGGTGGAATTGGGCATTATGATAAGTTAGTAGATTGCATAGTTCCCATATATTGTTCTTGTACAGGACCACCCTTCTGTCTGTGTATACTCCTGGAGTATCAGGTATTCATTCTGGAATGCACTCCTGTCTACATCAACCTCAGGCTGTTGTTCTAATCTCCCTCCCACATGTTTTACTGCAGCACTATTTATTTAGATTGGATGTTCAACAAAAGTACAAGCCCACCAAGAGCTATGCAGAAAGTCAGTGCATAGAGGGCTCATTTAAACTGATGAGCAAAAGGGTAACAATTAGGGATGAGAGAACCCAAATTGGAAAGTTTGGGATTCGTACCTAACTTTTAGCGTCCGGTACCCAACCGCAAACATGGACTACTTACTGTATGTCCAGTTTCCTGTTGGGGTTCGCCATTCTAATAAAGCTTGCTGAAAGGCTATAGCACATCCAATAAACAAGCTTTAAGGTTATGCAATCTTCCGACTCCATCACAGCCATGTCAAGTAATGGCATGGATGCCAGAGCAACACTTGACCCAGCCTGGCTGTGTAAAATAAATTAAAAAAAAAAGGACGTACGGTCCCCATCTTTTTTAACACCTTTCTGACGTTGTGCGTAAAAGTACGCTCACGTCGGAATCCCTCTCTTTGATATGGGCTCCGGCGCTGACCATCCATCCTTCTCAACACGTCAGCTGTTTTGAACAGCTGACATGTGTCTCTAACAGCTGCGGGTTGAATCACGATCCACCAGCAGCTGTTAACCTGTTAAATGCCGCTGTCAATTTCTGACAGCGGCATTTAACTCATATTTAGTGAACATGGTAAAAAAACAAAAACAACAACAACTGTGGAATTGAATTTTTTGGCAATATAACGGCACTTAGAATTTTTTTCCCGTTTTCCAGTACAAGTTACGTTAACCAATGGTGTCGTTCAAAAGTACAACTTGTCCCACAAAAATCAAGCCCTCATATGGCCATTTTGACTGAAAAATAAAAAAGTTATGGCTCTGGGATAAAGGGGAGTAAAAAACGAAAAAACGCAAAAATGAAAATACCTCTGGTCATGAATGGGTTAAAACCAGCCAAGGGAAAACAGACAGCTGTGAGCTGGTGTTATTATTCTGGGAAGGATCCAATATCCATAACTGTTCCCAGCCTATTAATATCAGCTCACAGCTGCTTGCATAGCCTTTTCTGGTTATTAAAAAGGGGGACCTCATTGACCATGACCATAAAACTATGGGGTTGCGCATCAAGAGGTGTCTTGTAGATGACTCTCCATTACTAACCTGCACGCTTGATATCACCTGAAAGTACAAAGGTGACATCAACTCCACAAATATGAACCCCACTTGCCACCAACACAGGGCAAGTTTGAAAAGATGGGCAAAGTGCCTGAATTGGTGCATCTAATAGATGCATCTTTTCTGGGGTGGCTGTGTGTTGCTATATCCATTACCAGCTTGAGAATATCACACCCCAGGTGTCTGCTTTAGCTTGTCTGGTTGTCAAAAATGCTGGGACCCCATGTCATTTTATAAAATTGTTTATTTAAATAATTAATATATGGTGAGGACCCCTCTATTCTTGATAACAAGCTGTGATAAAGTGGACAGCTGATGGTTGCAGCTCACAGCTGTCAGTTTTGCCATGCTGGTTATCAAACATACAAGGGAACCCATTTCATTTTTCAATTAATTTATTTATAGTGCAGGGGCTGGCAGGGGCCTTTTCTTGCTGCTAGTAGAAAAAGTAGGCGTTGGCTGATGGGGATAGTAGTTCCATCAATCAATGCCTGTGACCACATGTAAACTTTTTACCTCAGGCCACAGCTGCCGGCTCACACTGTCATCTGACAGCATGCAAGCCGTGGCTCCCTGACTGGTCATAATAATCTTACCAATTAGAGGTACTGTTTTCTGCAATGTCTTGCAGATGACAGTCTTGAAAACAATGGGGTCCAAGTTTGGGTAATGTTCTGGTACCCGAACTAAACTTTTTTCAACTGTTCGGCCAAACCACCGGACCTGACCATCCAGGGGTTCACCCGCCATCACTATTTACAGACTGCTCCTGTGACAACTATTACCGATGCTGTGCTGTGAATACAACTGTGGTAATGTACTGTGCATACCCTGACAAAAAGACTGTGCAATAAACTATATAATCACTGCACTCATACAGGAGAAGGTTTGCTTAGGGTTACAAGCAAACCTTCTCCTGTACGAGTGCAGTGATTATATATTTTATTATCGATGGGACCACTGGCTCCATTCACTAGCACCGTCACCTCCACAGAAGTCGAGTGCTAGCCTTCTTCTTCTAAAAATACTGTGTGGTTTATTATATATTTTGGACTGAAGGAAAGTGGTTATGTTTTGATTTTCTTATCCTGAAAAAAGCATTTTCATTTGGGGTGCAATAAGCGTTACCTTGTTTTACACCAAGACCTGTGCCTATGCTAAGTGAGTGCGTACTGCTGAGCATGAATGCATAAACTATGCACTATATTGAGCACGTACATCTGGATAAATTGAGACAAACCCCCTAAACCAATTACTATAATGAGGAAGATGGAGTTAATTTGGTCTCTGCTCTGGCAGAGTGTATATTCCAAAATGGAGCCCCTTTTTTGCTGTTTTGACAACTCATGGGCTCTGCCAATGTGACATGGTGCCCATAAATCTATTCCTGCCAAAGTTGTACTCTAAAAATCAAGTAGCGTTCCATCCCTTCGGAATTCTACTGTGTGCCCAAGCAGTAGTTTTTGACCACATATGGGGTATTGGCATACTTAAAGAAATTACACAACAATTTCTGTAGCTTACTTTGTTAAAATGCTATGTTTTCTTGAGAAAATTAATTTTGGGGGGCTAAACCAATATTTTAGTGGAAGAAACAACATTTTTATTTTTCTCGGCACAGTGTTAAAAAATCTTACTAAACATCTGTGAGTTAAAAATGTTCATCACATCCTAGAAAAATTTCATAAGGAGTGTACTTTCCAAAATGGAGTCACTTTTTTTTGCCGTCTTGACACCTATGGTTTGCAAATGGGACATGGTGCCACAAATTGATTTCTGCTAAAATAACAATACAAAAGTCAAACAGAGTGCCTTCCTTTTTGTGTGGTCCATTTTCTCTTTTTACACACTGTAGTATAGTGACCTATGTTATAGGTAGGGGGCGCTGTATGAGCTTCCCAGAGTGCGTATTGAGGCCATAGGAATAGATGGCAATCGCAGATGTAACTGTGGTGATGAGTCAAAGTCCAGCATTGTTGTGAATGGCCGGTGTGTGTGTCGCAGAGGAAGCCACTTTGCACTGTCAGCCAGAAGTAAGGATGTTCTGGGACCTGTAGTCCTACAAGTGAAGTGTGTTGTTTAACTAGGGAGGCTGGCAGGCTAGTTCTGAGAGATCGGAGGGTCAGACTAGCCACACACACACAATCCCATCTAGGGGAGTTGTTACAACCATATAATGTGACTGAGGTCTGGTCACATGGGCTCTGAGTGTGGACCTGAATGATCTGTACTAGAAGGTCCTAGAGAGCCCATGTGTTGGGAGTGTCATCTCCCTGAAGAGCACATGGCACGGGCTCTGGACCTCGCATAGACCAGACTGTGGAACAGATGGAGATCGGTGTTGCCCTGACTGGGGTCAGAGTGAGAATGTCGGAAGGATGCCTCTAAGGAAGAGAGGTATCCGAGAACCTGTGCAGCTGTGAAGCGACAACAGGTAATGGATGGAGATCTGTGTTGTACTGACCGGGGTCAGAATGAAAGGAAGAGTGAAAATGTCTGTGGGATGCCTCTAAGGAAGAGCGGTATCCTAGAACCTGTGCGGCACCAACAGGTAACGGATGGAGATCCTTGTTTTACTGACCTAGGTCAGAGTGAAAGAAAGAGAGAGACATTGTGTCTGGGGCACCTCTGAGGTCAAGAGGTGTCCAGGAACCCGTGTAGGTTGCCAACGAGTAACGGTCTGAAAACCGTGTGTTATGCTGATCGGGATCAGTGAGGTACTGTGATAAAGCTGAATATGTACAGACGGTGTTCATGCTGTTGTCAAGTTCCTGAAGATGTTGTTTATGTGGATGTGTAATAAACCTAAGAGACTGTGTTTTGTAAGAAAACCGACCCTGTATGCGTTATTCCCGTGCCAAGCGAGTGTCCCCCAAGACCAGAAGTAAGGGAAATGCTACAATTGGTGTTTCGAATGCAGGCAACGGCTCAGGAAGCACATGTGGAATTAATTGCTGTGGCTCGGCGGGGCCACGAAGATTGCGTCTAGCCTGTAACTCGGCGGGGTTACAAAGGTGACAAGCGTCTTGCTGTGGATTGGCGGGTCCATTAAGTCTGCAGTGGAGCCGTACAGAGCATTGTGGAGTGCAGCTGCAGTTGCAGCAAGAGGTTCAGCAGCAGCGGCTTGTGGTTGCCAGCAGGAGCTGGTGAAGTGTTAAAGAAAAAAAAAAAGAAAAAACTTTTTTTTGCAGACTCTTAAAGGGCCAGTGCAAGGCCAGAGTCACATTGGTGTACTGTGCGAACTGGGGCCTGAAAGTACTGTGGGGAGTCCATGGAGTGTACCCCAGGGAAGGGGTGTTGTCCCTAATAGGGTGGTGTCCCAATAAAGGGGTGGTGACTCAAACAGGGATGGTTGCTAAAAAGGGGTGGAGTCCCAAAAGGGGACGGTATCCCAAAGGAGCATAGTTGCCCAAAAGGGGGTGGAGTCCCAAAAGGGGGTAATGACCCTAAAGGGGGCGGTATCCCCAAAAGGTAGTAGTTGCCCAAAAAGGGGTTGTGTCCCAAAAGGGGGGTGAAGACCCTAAAGGGGGTGGAATCCCAAGAGGGGGTGGCAACCCAAACAAGGATAATGGCCCAAAAAGGTGTGGAGATCCGGGGAATTCCAGTTTCCCCCCAAAAAAGGGGCGGAGCCTCCTGAAGTTAAAGGGGTGGTGCAGACCGGTGGGCCCCAGGTGCAATTGTGCTATGCAGGTCCATGCTCTACTGTAAATTGCTCAGTTAATGATGTATCTCGACAGTGCTCCTTTTTGTTGGATGGAGAATGTGTGATAGGACTGATAGACCCAGAGAGTAAAGCGACTTTGCTGAAAACCCCTTCTGAATGCACTGTGTCACCTGGGTTAGGGACAAGTATGAATGATACAGGTGGGGGACGTTAAAGGACATTTGACAGCCTGCCTCTACATTGACATGACAGAGAAGTCCACGTACCACGATGTAAGGGTAGTTCCGGACTTACTGTACGCTATGGTAATAGGGCGAGATATGGAAACCCTGTGGGACTGGTGGACAAAGTGTCTGTGGAATTAATATGTATGAAAATTAATGCAGAGTATGCACCCCCTATAGTTGACAGTCCTAAGTTAGGCGTGACCAAGGAAGATGGTGGACGGTTCCAACTTACAGACAGGATGTCACCTGATGTGGCCTACAATATGACTGTTAGTGATGTGATAGATAAAACGAGTGGAGCTGACACCCAGTTATAAAGGAACTTGAGGGTTCACAGTACTGTGGGGTGTGACACAGACTCCGGGGGGTGACTGTGACATTTCCAGTAGCAACCACTAGGACTGAGTACAATGGTGTGCTGACAGAAACACTGACACAGGGGAACGACAGTACTCCACAAAGTGACGTCAGGATGGCGGGGGCAGCCATACCAAAAAATATGACCTGTGTAAGTGGTGACTAAAGGTCTGGTGACGCAGACGGACTGTGACTTGAAGACTGGAATTCAAGACTTACATGTTGAGAAACCTAGCAAGGGGGTGTGATAAGTGTTCAAACCTACGGGTTTGAACAGAGGGGGGTAATATGTAGTATAGTGACCTATGTTATAGGTAGGGGCGCTGTATGAGCTTCCCAGAGTGCGTATTGAGGCCATCGGAATGGATAGCAATCGCAGATGTAACTGTGGTGATGAGTCAAAGTCAAGCATTGTTGTGAATGGCCGGTGTGTGTGTTGCAGAGGAAGCCACTCTGCACTGTCAGCCTGAAGTAAGGATGTTCAGGGACCTGTAGTTCTACAAGTGAAGTGTGTTGTTTAACTAGGGAGGCTGGCAGGCTAGTTCTGAGAGATGGGAGGGTCAGACTAGCCACACACACACACTCCCATCTAGGGGAGTGGTTACAACCATATAATGTGACTGAGGTCTGGTCACATGGGCTCTGAGTGTGGACCTGAATGGTCTGTGCTGGAAGGTCCTGGAGAGCCCCATGTGTTGGGAGTGTCATCTCCCTGAAGAGCACATGGCAGGGGCTCTGGAACTCACACGGACCAGACTGTGGAACGGATGGAGATCCGTGTTGCACTGACTGGGGTCAGAGTGAGAATGTCGGAAGGATGCCTCTAAGGAAGAGAGGTATCCGAGAACCTGTGCAGCTATGAAGCGACGACAGGTAACGGATGGAGATCCGTGTTGTACTGACCGGGGTCAGAATGAAAGGAAGAGTGAAAATGTCTGTGGGATGCCTCTAAGGAAGAGAGGTATCCGAGAACCTGTGCGGCACCAACAGGTAACGGATGGAGATCCGTGTTGTACTGACCGGGGTCAGAGTGAAAGAAAGAGAGAGACATTGTGTCTGGGGCACCTCTGAGGCCAAGCGGTGTCCAGGAACCCGTGTAGGTTGTCAACGGGTAACGGTCTGAAAACCGTGTGTTATGCTGATCGGGATCAGTGAGGTACTGTGATAAAGCTGAATATGTACAGACGGTGTTCATGCTGTTGTCAAGTTCCTGAAGATGTTGTTTATGTGGATGTGAAATAAACCTAAGAAACTGTGTTTTGTAAGAAAACTGAGCCTGTATGCGTTATTCCCGTGCCAAGCGAGTGTCCCCCAAGACCCGAATTAAGGGAAACGCTACAACACCTAAAAATGTAAAAACATTTTAGTAACAAAAAAAAAACTACATTTTTTCATTTTTTCCTTCTTCATTCCATTAATTCTTCTGAAGCACATAAAGGGTTAGCAGGCTTTTTGAATGCAGTTCTGAATACGTCAAAGGGTGCAGTTTTTAAAGTAGGATCTTGTTTTGGGCTTTTCTAATATATAGGCCCTTCAAATTCACTTCATAAATTGAAAAAAAATGAAAAATTGTTGCTAAACTTTTATCTTTTCTAACATTCTAGCAAAAGAATCATTTTTCAATTATGATGTTGATGTAAAGTTAACTATTCTGTATTGACTGACTGTAATGTATGTTTTAGGATCATAAAAATTCAAAGCTCCAAATACTTTTTGTTAAAAAATTTTCTGAAATGTCAGATATTTTGATAAATAAAAGCAAATCATATCCACCTAAACTTACCACTAACATAATGTGCAATGTCATGACAATCATCTTCAGAATCACTGGAATATCCAGAATCATTTTAGAGTTATTACCACATAAAGTGATATATACAGGGTGGACCAAAAGTAGGTGGACAGAATGTGTAATAGGGTAATGAAGGGGGAGATTTATCCAACACGGTATTTGGGGTTCAAAGTTCTCACCACACATCTAGATAAGTTTCTTGGGGGGGGTCTAATTTCACTTGTGGGGGGTTTCTCCTGTTTAGGTACATCAGGGGCTTTGCAAACACAACATGACGCCCGCAGACAATTCCATCTAAGTCTACAATCCAAAACATCACTAGTTCTCTTCCGAGCCCTGCCATGCGCCCAAACGGTGGTTTACCCCCACATATGAGGTTTCAGGATACTCGGGACAAATTGGACAACTTTTGCGCTCCACTTTCTCTTTTTGCCCTCGGGAAAATAAAAAAAATTGTTGCTAAAAGATCATTTTTGTGACTAAAAAGTTAAATGTTCATTTTTTTCTTCCATATTGCTTTTGCTGCTGTGAAACACCAGAAGGGTTAATAAACTTCTTGAATGTGATTTTGAGCACCTTAAGGGGTGCAGTTTTTAGAATGGTTTCACTTTTGGGTATTTTCAGCCATATAGACCCCTCAAACTGACTTCAAATGTCAGGTGATCCCTAAAAACAATGGTTTTGTAAATTTTGTTGTAAAAATGAGAAATCGCTGGTCAACTTTTAACCCTTATAACTTCCTAACAAAAAAAAATGTGTTCCCAAAATTGTGCTGATGTAAAGTAGACATGTGGGAAATGTTATTTATAAACTATTTTGTGTCACATAACTCTCTGGTTTAACAGAATAAAAATTCAAAATAAATAATAATAATAAATCAAAATAAATGTTATTATTTTCTGTCCACCTACTTTTGGACCACCATGTATATATATAAAATGTTTAACCCCTTTCTGACCTCAGACGGGATAGTACGTCTGATGACAGATCCCCTGCTTTGATGCGGGCTCCGTCGGTGAGCCCGCATCAAAGTCGGGACATGCCAGCTGTTTTGAACAGCTCACATGTGCCCGCAATAGCGGCGGGAGGAATCACAACTCACCTGCCGCTATTAACTAGTTAAATGTCGCTGTCAAACGCTGACAGCGGCATTTAACTACCGCTTCTGGTCATCCGGCCAGAAATGAGCTGACCCCTGTCACATGATCGGGGGTCAGTGATGCGTCGGCATAACAACCAGAGGTCTCTATGGTTGTTGATGCGGATTGCTATGAGCGCCATCCTGTGGTCGGTGCTCATAGCAATGCAGGAATTCAGCTACATAGGAGCAACCTGAGCTTCGCTGATATGTATCTGAGCCGATTGAGTTGTGCCAGCTTCTAGCCTCCCATGGAGGCTATTGAAGCATGGCAAAAGTTAAAAAAAATGTTTTTAAAAAATATGAAAAAAATAAAAAAATATAAAAGTTTAAATCACCCCACTTTCACCCCATTCAAAATAAAACAATAAAACAAAAATCCAAGCTACACATATTTGGTATCGCCGAGTTTAAAATCGCCTGATCTAGCAATAAGAAAAAGGATTAACCTGATTTCAAAACGGCGTAGCGAGAAAAATATTGAAACGCCAGAATTAAGTTTTTTGGTTGCCATGACATTGCATTAAAATGCAATAACGGGCGATCAAAAAAACGTATCTGCACCAAAATATTTTAATTAAAAATGTCAGCTCAGCGCACAAAAAATAAGCCCCCCCCGACCCCAGATCACGAAAAATGGAGACGCCACGGGTATCAGAATTTTTTTTTTTTTTTAGCAAAGTTTGGAATTTTTTTTCACCACTTAAATAAAAAAGAACCTATACATGTTTGGTGTCTATAAACTCGTAATGATCTGGAGAAACATAATGTCAGGTCAGTTTTAGCATTTAGTGAACCTAGCAAAAAAGCCAAACAAAAAAACAAGTGTGGGATTGCACTTTTTTTTGCAATTTCACCACACTTGGATTTTTTTTTCCCGTTTTCTAGTACATGACATGGTAAAACCAATAATGTCGTTCAAATCAAGAGCTGGCCCCGCAAAAAATAAGCCCTCACATGGCCATATTGATGGAAAAATACAAAAGTTATGGCTCTGGGAAGGAGGGGAGCGAAAAACAAAAACGGAAAAATGAAAATACCCCGGGTCAGTAATACATAAACTGATTTTGGTGTGAAAGGTTAAAACAAATTGCACCTTTTAGTTTAACCATGCTCTTTGATCCTGAGCACATTGCTGTCTGCAGAATAAGTTAACCAAGGATTCATCAGTGAGCCCGTTTTTATTAGGATCTTGTCGCTCCTATATCTTAAGCAGCTCTCAAGGATAATAATAATAATAATAATAATTTTTATTTATATAGCGCCAACATATTCCGCAGCGCTTTACAAATTATAGAGGGGACTTGTACATACAATAGACATTACAGCATAACAGAAATACAGTTCAAAACAGATACCAAGAGGAGTGAGGGCCCTGCTCGTAAGCTTACAAACTATGAGGAAAAGGGGAGACACGAGAGGTGGATGGTAACAATTGCTATAGTTATTCGGACCAGCCATAGTGTAAGGCTTGGGTGTTCATGTAAAGCTGCATGAACCAGTTAATTAATTTTTTTTTTTTTTTAATATAGGCCACACAGGGATCGTTAGGTTAATGCATTGAGGCGGTAGGCCAGTCTGAACAAATGAGTTTTTAGGGCACGCTTAAAACTGTGGGGATTGGGGATTAATCGTATTATCCTAGGTAGTGCATTCCAAAGAATCGGCGCAGCACGTGTAAAGTCTTGGAGACGGGAGTGGGAGGTTCTGATTATTGAGGATGCTAACCTGAGGTCATCAGCGGAGCGGAGGGCACGGGTAGGGTGGTAGACTGAGACCAGAGAGGAGATGTAGGGTGGTGCTGAGCCATGGAGTGCTTTGTGGATGAGGGTAGTAGTTTTGTACTGGATTCTTGAGTGGATGGGTAACCAGTGTAATGACTGGCACAAGGTAGAGGCATCGGTGTAACGGTTGGTGAGGAATATGATCCTGGCAGCAGCATTCAGGACAGATTGGAGCGGGGAGAGTTTGGTAAGAGGGAGGCCGATTAGTAGAGAGTTACAATAGTCCAGACGAGAATGAATAAGTGAAACAGTAAGAGTTTTTGCAGAGTCGAAAGTAAGAAAAGGGCGAATTCTAGAAATGTTTTTGAGATGCAGGTAAGAAGAGCGAGCCAGTGATCGGATGTGGGGGGTGAATGAAAAGTCAGAATCAAGGATGACCCCAAGGCAGCGGGCATGTTGCTTTGGAGTAATGGTGGAACCGCAAACGGAGATGGCAATGTCAGGCAAAGGTAGGTTAGTAGAGGGAGAAAACACGAGGAGTTCAGTTTTTGACAGGTTTAGTTTCAGATAGAGGGAGGACATGATGCTAGAGACAGCGGTAAGACAATCACTGGTGTTTTCTAATAAGGCAGGCGTGAGATCAGGAGAAGAAGTGTATAGTTGGGTGTCGTCAGCATAGAGATGGTACTGGAAGCCAAATCTACTGATTGTTTGTCCAATAGGGGCAGTATACAAAGAGAAGAGGAGGGGGCCTAGGACTGATCCTTGAGGAACCCCAACAGTAAGGGGAAGGTGAGAGGAGGAGGAACCAGCGAAACATACAGTGAAGGATCGGTCAGAGAGATAGGAGGAGAACCAGGAGAGAACGGTGTCCTTGAGGCCGATGGAGCGGAGCATAGTGAGGAGGAGCTGATGATCCACAGTATCAAATGCTGCAGAGAGATCCAAGAGGATTAGCATGGAGTAGTGACCATTAGATTTAGCTGTTAGTAGGTCATTAGAGACTTTAGTGAGGGCAGTTTCAGTAGAGTGTAAAGAGCGGAAACCAGATTGAAGAGGGTCGAGAAGAGAGTTATCTGAGAGATAGCGGGTAAGACGGGAGTGGACCAGGCGTTCGAGGAGTTTAGAGATGAAGGGAAGATTAGAGACAGGTCTATAATTAGCGGCACAGTTTTGGTCGAGGGATGGTTTTTTAAGTAATGGATGTATGATGGCATGCTTAAATGAGGAGGGAAAAATACCGGAAGTGAGGGAAAGGTTGAATATTTTAGTTAGGTGAGAGGTGACAGCCGGGGAAAGGGACTGGAGGAAATGTGACGGAATGGGGTCACTGGTGCAAGTGGTCGGGCGAGAAGATGCAAGGAGCCTGCTTACTTCTTCTTCTGTAACTGGTTCAAAGTCAGAGAGTGAACTAGATGCAGTGGGGGAGGGAGGACAGTGCATGGTATGAAGAGATTGGGAGATGATTTCCTGTCGAATATGGTCAATTTTTTCTTTGAAGTAATTGGCCAGATTGTCAGCACGGAGATCCGTGGTTGGGGCCTGCGCTCTTGGGTTGAGTAGGGACTGGAACGTGTCAAAGAGACGTTTAGGGTTATTGGACAGGGAGGTGATGAGGGTGTTGAAGTAGGTTTGTTTGGAGAGGTGAAGGGCAGAATTGTATGTCTTTAGCATGAACTTATAATGGATGAAATCTTCGGGTAGATTAGATTTTCTCCACAGACGTTCTGCGCACCTGGAGCACCGCTGCAGGAAACGTGTTTGCAGCGTGTGCCACGGTTGTTGCCGTCTGTGCCGAGTTGTTTTATGTATAGGAGGAGCAGCTTCATCCAGGGCACTTTGCAGGGTTTCATTGCTCCTTATCCGCCATAGTTTATGGGTGTCAATTATCTCGTAAACTTTTTTTTGTTTTATGGTTTAAGTTGCCAATATCCCTCAGATACTTAGATAACTGTTAGTAGATAGCACATTCGGCCAATAGCTATCTACCTCAACTTCTTCATACCCATAAACACTAGGCTTGGCCAAGAGTCTATGCTTTTTCAAAGAATGGGCTAAGCCGCTACATAAAACTTCTATCATTGGCTTATCTCTTGGGAGAGCAAAATAATTGTTTAAATTCAAAAATGCTCCTTGCTTTTCTTCATATGGCTGGCTGCAGATTGAGTTAACTAAGTATCCCTCAGTGAGGATGTTGTGAGGGGAGTTTTTTAATTCTTATCTGTCTTTTTCAAAGTGCTTTTATGCTGATGTAAAACCACTTTAAGGCTATGTGCACACGTTGCGGATTCTCTGCGGATCTGCAGCGTTTTTTGAGGTGCAGAAACGCTGCAGATCCGCAATTGACTTACAGTACAATGTAAATCAATGAGAAAAAAAAATGCTGTGCACAGTTTGCGGAAAATCTGCTGCGGAAACGCTGCGGGTTAAAAGAAGTAGCATGTCACTTCTTTTTTATGAATCTGCAGCGTTTTTGTGCCCATTCCATTATAGAAAACCGCAGGGGTAAAAAACGCAGTATATCTGCAAGAAAACTGCAGCAAAAACGCACAAAAAATGCTGCGGAACCGCACAAAAAACGCGACAAATCCGCAGGTGCGTTTTCTGCCAGGAGAGGCAGAATCCGCACAAGAAATTCCTAAGCCTAATCCGCAACGTGTGCACATAGCCTAAAGCTTGGCCCCGGCCTGATCTAGTCTGTGGTCATAAATCAGCACAGGGGAGTTTAAAAAGACAGGTATAAGAGTTACAAATTCCTCGTCATAATGAGCTCACCTTCAGATTTTTTGTAAACGTTTTCTGTAAACTTTTTTGTAAACTATTATTTAATATACTTGCATTAAAAATTGCCTACTATTCTCTAACTACACTATCTAATTGCTTTTCTAATTTTTTTCTCTCCTTTTCAATGACGCTTCTTTTGAGAAACCCAGTGCATGCTGGGATACTCAAATGAAGGATCATCAGGAAAGAGATTCTGCGGTAACTGCAGTCATTTCTGACTCCTTCTGAAATGAAGCATAATCAGTGACGCTTATTTCAGGGGCTAAGTCTGCTCTGTCACTGTGTGATATGCACAATGACAGTTTGCTCTCTGTTGTTGGCTCAGATCTACAGTAATGAGTCAGAAACAGAACAATGTCAGAATACACTGAGTGCAGAAACCATTCCCATTCCCCCAGTCACAATACTAGTCTCTGCATGGTGGGATTACAGACACCGCTCTATTTCCGGATCATTACTTCTGATATGCGCCGGCAACAAAGAGCGAGCTGTCATTGTGCACATCGCACAGTGCACAGCACGCAGGGACTAACAGCCTCTGAAAAGAGTGCCACTGATGACGCTTTGTTTCAGGGATGAGGCAGGGGCTGTGGCAGTAGCCTCTGCTCCCTGATGATGCTTCACTTGAGCATCTCAGCATGCATTGAGATTCTCAAATGAAGAGTTATAAAAAAGGAAGTAGGTAAAAAAAATGTAATCTCAGTTAGATAGTGTAGTTAGGGAAGGACAGGGAATTTTTACTGCGAGTATATTATAAGATAGTTTAGTTTATGGCACTAAATAGATAGAGATTTAGAATGAACAAATCTTTGGCCTTTGGACCACTCCTTTAAGTAGAAAACATATTGTCCTTGAAAGGTGCTCATTATGTTTGTCATTTAGGCTTGATGATATATTGATTTCCGTTTCCATTACTATAGCAGTCCAGCATGGTCACGCTCTTTTTTACTTTTTTATAGTTACTTTCACATCCATTAATACTAATGGAAATGCAGTAATTTGCATTTATACTTTGTTGAAGCACAATAGTGACACATTGTTATGTTGTCATTTAAGACAAATAAAAGAAATGACTCCCGATGTCAGCTAACGATGTGTTGTGTCAGTATGACATTTTTGTTTGTGAAATCATAATTAAATTTTTTTGGTTTCAGTGTCTTCTACTTTGTTCTGTCGGATCATCCGTTCACATGAAAGAGAACTGCTGTCAATTTTTCATATAGTAATTAAATCAAACATTGTTTTTCACATCATAACTTACAACCAAGTGAACCTATTTGATATTTGAGAAGCTGTTACCTTTAACAGGCACAGCGCACGTCTGATTGCAGTGAGGACAGCACTTCAGATTATCTGGACAATCTCTATCAGTAGAGCATTTAAGGTCAGACTTTGGTTCACAGACGTCAGGACATTTTCCTGGTTTTTCTAAACAAGTAATGAACAAAAAAAAGATAAAATATACCATTATAATATTTATGATAGTCAACACTATGAATAATTGCAGCTTATTATCACACCAACAACAACAGTTACATTCTTGTCATTATTTACAGGATTGAATATATTGCTAGTGCCCAAACAGTATATTAATCTGGACTTGTGCAAAATGCTCGGATGCTGAAAGGTCTTTGGGGCTCTGCGTAAAATTTATTGTATTATTGCTCCAAGGCATATAAAAAATTTCCGCCTTATGCTTTGAAATTATACATTCCATAGCTTATATATTTATATGGAATATTAACAATCATTGAGATATCTCTACTCCACACAGAAGGGTCTTTAGCAACTAATAAAACTTCAGTAACAAGAAAATAATACCGTTTAATAATAGCATGCAGTCTTTTGAAGGTCCACGCTCACAACATTTAGTATTTTTAGGACAGTCAAAATCACTGAAACATTTTGGATCTTCAGTTACACCTTCTTTCACTGGCAGGTCATTTAATGAGCAGAATCCAAGACGTTCTAAAGGAAACAGTCAAAATGAAATTCTAAATATGAAACTACATACTGCTTAGGACAAATTGTACATTAAAATATGGCTAGGTTGCCTGAAGTGGAGAAAGCCTTTGACATGAGAAAAATCAGAAGTTGCAACAACTTCCATCATCTTTTGTCAGACACAAAAAAAAAACAGTTTCACGTTTCATCAGATGAAGTATTTCTATTACTTCTATGGGAGAATAATACATATGGCACCCAATGGAGCTGATTTGAAAGCACATGAAGACGATGTTTTTCATGCAATGCTATGCAGACTTCATAATCATGAGCCTAATCAATAACAGTGTTGTAAGTGTAATGCATACATTGATTTCTATGAAATTTCTATAATTTAATGGGAACCTGCCTCCAGGTTTGACCGATATGAGTTACAGCCATCACCTTTCAGGCCTGATAAACAGCTTTCTATAATGCTGTACATGTGCCCCAAACCTAACCTGCATGAGAAGAAAAAGAGCTTTTATTATACTCACCTGTGGGGCGGTCCGCTCCAAGGCGTGTCGATGTTTTTGGTCTGGTGCCTTCCATCTTCTTTTGATCATCATTCTTTTTGCTTCATGTGGATGATGTGTCCCTATGTCATCCACACTGTCTCCCCATCATTGAGCTCTTGCGCAGACGTGCTTCTCTACCATGACTAGGGCAGGGTAAAGTACTGCAGTGCGCAGGCGCTGGGCCTCTCTGACCTTTCCGGGCACCTGCGCACTGCAGTACTTTACTCAGCCCTCAACAGGGCAGATAAGTACGCCAGCGCAGGAGAGCGATGCTGGGGAGACTGTGTGGATGACGAAGGGATGCATCATCCACTTGAAGCAAAAAGGATGGAAGCGATCATAAGAAAAGGGAAGGCGCCAGACCAAGACCAGCAACACCCCTTGGACCCGGCTGCCCTGTAGGTGAGTATAATAAAAGTTCTTTTTCTTCTCTTTCAGGTTGGGTTCGGGGCAGATATTCAGCATTATAGAAAGGTGGTGGCTTTACATTCATATCGGCCAAACACGGTGACAAGTTTACATTAACAGTCTTTTGGCTACACTTGTAACAGTAGAACACCAACAAAAAATAGATAAAAGATAACTATATAAAACCATACCGGCATTTACACATTGGCGTCCACATCCAGTATTGCAGCATTTCATGTTGTCTGAGCATTCAATGTCATTAGAACAATTATCACAGGAAGCTGTAGATTTAATTGACGCCACTGATTTTGGACATACTCCTCTTTTAGCTTCAGGAAAAAAGCATAGATTGTGAAAGTGTTAGATACACCGAGGAGTCCATTTTTAGTGTACAGAATGCTAATGAACATTATACTCGTGGTTAATTATATTATTTCTTCTCCCACTGTCTCTGTTCAGCTGACATGAGCAGAAAGGTCATGCCACTTCCTTTGATTGATATACCAATCACTATACTGTTTTTTATGGCAAGCATATAAATGTAAAATGAGGACATATTTGTGTTTCTTGGCCATGTAGAGGAAAAAATAGAAGCCATATTGATATAAATGTATACATCTTCTCTGTGCAAATTAACTCAACTATGTATGAAGTTGGTCATGTGTTAATATTAACGGAAAGATCTTAAGGATGCAATACAAATGAGCAGGACCACTAGTGGTAATGAAGAGATCAGAATGTGAACTCAAAGCTGTTTAGTGCATGTTCCACCTCAGCTTTGAGAAAATTATACTGCATATACAGTTGTGCTCAAAAGTTTACATACCCCGGAAGAGTTTTTGCTTTCTTGGCCTTTTTTCAGAGAATATGATTGATAACACCAAAACCTTTTCCCCACTCATGCTTAGTGGTTGGGTGAAGACATTTATTGCCAAACTACTGTGTTTTCTCTTTTTAAATCATAATGACAGCCCAAAACATCCAAATGACTCTGATCAAAAGTTCACATACCTTGGTGATTTTGGCCTGATATCATGCACAGAAGTTGACACAAATGGGTTTGAATGGCTACTAAAGGTAACATCCTCACCTGTGACCTGTTTGCTTGTAATCAGTGTGTATGCATGAAAGCTGAGTGAGTTTCTGGGATTCAAACAGACTTTTCTATCTTTCATCCAGCCAGTGACATTTCTGGATTGATTGTAAGTCATGGGGAAAGCAAAAGAATTGTCAACTGATCTATTGGAAAATGTAGTTGAACTGTTTAAAACAGGAAAGGGATACAAAAAGAGATCCAAGGAATTGATAATGTCAGTCAGCAGAATTCAAACTGTGATTTACAAATAGAAAATCAGGGGTTCTGTAAAAATAAAACCACAGTCAGGTAGACTAACAAAACTGTAGTCCACAAGTGTCAGGAAAATTGTTTGGAATGCAAAGAAAAACCCAGAAATAACATCAGTTGAAATACAGAACGCTCTGAAAACTAGCGGTATGGCTGTTTCAAAATGCACAATAAGGAGGCACTTGAAGAAAAATGGGCTGCATGGTCATCAGAAGAAAGCCATTACTGTGCAAATGCCACAAAGTATCTCACCGACAATATGCAAAACAGCACAGAGACAAGCCTCAAAACTTCTGGAACAAGGTAATTTGGAGTGATGACTCATGAGACCTAAATTTAACTTTTTGGCCACAACCATAGACGTTACATTTGGAGAGAGGTCAACAAGGTCTATGATGAAAGGAGACACCATTCCTACTGTAAAGCACGGAGGTGGATTGCTGATGTTTTGGGGATGAATAAGCTACAAAGGCACAGGAAACTTGGTCAAAGTTGAAGGAAATATGAATGCAACACGTTATCAGAATATACTGAAGGCAAATTTGTACTCATCAGCCCAGAAGTTGCGCATGGGACGTACTTGGACGTTCCAACATGACAACGATCCAAAACACAAGGCCAAGTTGACCTGTCATTGGCTACAGCAGAACAAAGTGAAGGTTCTAGAGTGGCCATCTCAGTCTCCTGACCTGAATATCATTGAGCCACTCTTAGGAGATCTCAAGCATGCAGTTCATGCTAGACAGCCCAGAAATTTTCAGGAACTGGAGGCTTTCTGCCAAGAAGAGTGGGCAGTTTTACTATCTGAGAAAATAAAGAACCTCATCCACAACTACCACAAAACACTACAAGCTGTCACTGATGTTAGAGGGGGCAATACACGGTATTAAGAAATGGGGTGTGTGAACTTTGATCAGGGTCATTTGAATGTTTTGGGTTGTCATTATGATTTAATCCATTAGTGACATAGCCAATTTGGTGCTTAATGACCAAGCCAATTTTTACAATTCTGACCACTGTCAATTTATGAGGCTATAACTCTGGAATGCTTCAACGTATCCCACTGATGCTGAGACTGTTTTTTCGTGACATATTGTACTTCATTATAGTGCGTTTATTTATGAAAAAAAAAATGGAAATATAGCGAAAAATTTTAAAAATGTTGCAATTTTCAAAGTATAACATTTTTATGCCCTTAAATCAGAGAGTGGTGTCACACAAAATACTAAATAAATAAAATGTCCCAAATGTCTACTTTACATCAGCACAATTTTGGAAACAACAGTTTTTTTTGTTAGGAAGTTATAAGGGTTAAAAGTTGACCAGCGATTTCTCCTTTTTCCAACAAAATTAACAAAACCAATTTTTTTAGGGACCACTTCACATTTAAAGTGACTTTGGGGGGTCAATATAACAGAAAATACCCAAAAGTGACACCATACTAAAAACTGCACCCTTCAAGGTCTGCAAAATAACGTTCAAGAAGTTTATTAACCCTTCAAGTGCTTCATGAGAACTAACGCAATGTGGTGTTAGGGTTTGGCAGAACGCGCAAAATATATATTTATAGAGTAATAGGTGCGTTCGCAACCCGGGGTCCACCATGCAGGAGTAAAACCCGCTGCTAGTAACTGACGGTACTATATGGTGGTATAAGTGAACTCTGTTACTTCACAGAGTCACTTAAGACAAGAGAACGCTGTGCCCTGTTAACTTCACAGAGGAACACATCTACCAAATAGAGCGAACAGTGGTCATGCAGTCAGAATAGCACACGCAAAACTCCTCACCGGAGGTGCCGGTATTCTAGGGGCTTATTTCAGCTGGGCCCTGAATCCACTCACACAAAACTCCTCACGGGAGGTGCCGGTATTCTAGGGGCATATTTCAGCCGAACCCTGATACCACATACATATGACCACACTGGCGCAGAATACTTAACTTAGCTGATACTAGCGCATGGCCGTGCGGCCATGTGAACCTTTTATAGCTGCAGCAACTACAGGACCTTCCTAGAGGATGAATGGGAGCTGCTACAGTACCTGAGCCACTTCAGGACTTTCCTAGAGGAACAATGGGAGCTGCTGTAATACCTGAGCATGTGACCCCCGACCTCCAATGAGAGGACTTACCCTGGGCATGCTCAGAAGGGAAAAATCAGGACTTAGTCCCAGAGACGTCTGCTCGCCGCTGACCAGTACTGGCTACAATAGCTGAGCCTGGAAAGGCAGCAGTAACCATCTGCATCGTATCAGGCTGAACCAGACGCTGGGACCGACGTCTCCGCTGACAGGCTCCACTGTGGCTGGAGAAGAATGGGAGACCACAGCGGAGATGGTTCAAGATTCCTTCTGTGCAGAGGTAGGAACTCGGCCTCTAACATGTGGAAGATAAAAAATGAACATTTAACTTTTTTCACCAAAAATTTTCTTTGGAACCAATTTTTTTATTTTCACAAGGGTATCAGGAGAAAATGGACCACTAAATCTTTTGTGCAATTTCTCCTGAGTATGCCGATACCCAAAATGTGGGGAAAAGCCACTGTTTGGGTGCATGGCAGGGCTCAGAAGGGAGGGAGCACCGTTTGACTTTTTGAATGCAAAATTGGCTGGAATCAATGGTGGCGCCATGTCGTGTTTGGAGATCCCCTGATGTACCTAAACAGTGGAAACCCCCAATTCTAACTCCAACTCTAACCCAAACACACCACTAACCCTAATCCCAACCCTAACCATAACCCTAACTACAACCCTAACTACAACCCTAACCCCAACACGCCCCTTACCCTAATCCGAACCCTAACCATAACCAAAAACCTAACCCCAACACACGACTAACCCTAATCTCAACCCTAACCATAACCCTAACCACAAACCTTACCCCAACACACCGCTATCCCTAATCACAACCCTAACCATAACCCTAACCACAAATCTAACCCCAACACACCCCTAACCCTAATCCCAACCCTAACCATAACCCTAACCACAAACCTAACCCCAACACACCCCTGACCCTAATCCCAACCCTAACCATAACCCTAAGCATAAACCTATCCCTAACACGCCACTAACCCGAATCCCAACCATAATCGTAATCCCAACCCTAACTCTAGCCCTAACTCTAGTTCTAACCCTAGCCCTAACTTTAGCCCAAACCCTAACTTTTCTCGAAGTCTAACCCTTATGGAAAAATGGAAATAAATAGAAAAAAATAATTTTATTATTTTTAGCAAATTTACTATTTTTTTTATTTTGATCACTGATAGGGTCATTTTTAAGATTTCAGAAGTTAGCCGCCTGGGTCCTAGAAAATTAAAGCCTATGTTTTCTATTACAGTTCTAAGCTCTCAGTAAAGTGGTATGAATTGCTAATGTTGCCTGTAAGGCATTCTGATTGAATAAACTGTGTACAGCTATAAATTTGCATGCACTGACAAGTTATTAAATAATACAATGGGATATTCAACAACATTTTACTAAAGAATATTAGAGTGCTGTATGTCAATCTTTACAAATGTGGCCTTTAGTAACTTGTATGAAAAACCTGACAAGCACCTCATTAGTATGAATAGGTGCAAGCTGCAGTAACTGCACAACATGTATAAAAAAGCACAGCAACATTCTGTGAAGGCCAAGACATACAGAAACCATGGAAACATTAACTCCAAGCTGTATTGTTACTCAGTAAGGTGTGGGTAAAGCAGAAGTCCAGCGTGGGTGATGTCCATAAAAAATAACTTTTATTCCATTTTCATTAAAAGAACATAAGTCCAAAATCCATCTTTATAGCCAGAGACACAAAAACGGGTGATTCATACCAGTGACAGTCACAGGCTTAAAGTGCATTGAAAATCATACGCATTTCGATGGTCGTACCGCCTTAGTCATTGTCTAAGGCGGTATGACCGTTGAAACGCGTATGATTTTCAATGCACTTTAAGCCTGTGACTATCACTGGTATGAATTTTTTTTCTTGTGCCTCTGGATATAAAGATGGATTTTGGACTTTGGTTATTTTTTATGGACATCACCCACGCTGGACTTCTGCTTCACCTTCACACTACTTGCACCACTGCATGATCCGTGCGGTGGGACTGAGAGGAGGTGAGCTTATCTTTGTTGCTTTTTTTTTCAGTAAGATGTGCTAACAAAAAAAGCAAAGGTTCTTAGTGCATAAATTGGCCAATTCATGTTTCCCCATCATCCACGGCAAGGTGACACTTCTCTGATGGGTCTTATTATACCCCTTTCCTATTCTCTCTTGTACTAAAAGCTTATCTATCTATCTATCGATCTGTGGATAATTTCTATAATGGTGATTAATAGAGAACATGTGTATTAGCTATATATACTCACTTCATTTGTATGTTCACTGCTTGAAAAAGGATTGTATATCCAAAACGTTGCCACTCCGTTCAGGCATTAAAAGCCCACTTTTTCTATTTTTTGTGTGCTGTTTTCCTTTTTTTCTTCTATGATTGAAGCCATTGGAATATTGGTTTGAAGAGCTTTGCACTACAAGTGTGGTAATATGATGCTGTTCTAATTTTTTCTATCTATCTATCACTTGTCAATATATCCTATAAATCTATTTATCACTTATCCATCTATCTATCTATAATATAAATCTATCACCTATCTATCTATCTTATAAATCAATCTATCTATCTATCTATCTTCTCCATGCTATCTATCACTTATCTATCTATCCTATAAACATATTTATCACTTATCCATCTATCTATCTATCTATCTATCTATCATATAAATCTATCATCTATCTATCTTATCAATCTATCTATCTTATCAATCTATCTATCTTATCAATCTATCTATCTTATCAATCTATCTATCTATCTATCCAGGGCTGCCACTAGGAATTTCAGGGCCCCGTACTGACAAAATTTTTGGAGCCCCCTCGAGACTCTGCCCAGGCTCCACCCCTCGAACCGTCCACAGCCCCACCACTCTCTCTTGGAAAAACTCCACTTCTCACCAATCACATATGAAGGTCGGGGTCACACTTGCGAGATCAATGCAAGAAACTCACGTGAGTCTCTCGCATCAAGTCCTGGCACTGTCGTAGGCACTCGGGATCGGAGCGTACGGCTGCATAGAAATACATGTAGCGCAAACTCTGTTCCCGAGTGCCGGTGGCAGTGCTGGGATTTGATGCGAGTTTCTCGCATTGAACTCTTAAGTGTGACCCGGCCTAACAGTTCCATGACCAGATCACACATATAGCCAGCAGCTTTTGTGTTTTGGCCAAAAGATTTTTTAAGTCTCCACCAAGACAAGGTAGACTCTTTTGGCTGAGCACTACTCTACTCTATCCTATTAATCATTTGTTAAAATATCCAATACAATTTTGGAATATTTTTATTTATTTTTCAATGTTTAAAATGACCAATAATATCACATAAGAAAGAGAAGGAGATCCAGCTCAACGAAATAGTGAAAAATACATAGTTTATTTCACTTAAAATATAGTGAAAGGACAAAACATCAGCATACAAAAAAATATTATAAAACCAAGGTCAACGCGTTTCCGATCATGATTAAGGGTGCTTAGTCACCGGAAACGCGTTGACCTTGGTTTTATAATATTTTTTTGTATGCTGATGTTTTGTCCTTTCACTATATTTTAAGTGAAATAAACTATGTATTTTTCACTATTTCGTTGAGCTGGATCTCCTTCTCTTTCCTGTTCGTCTACGCCCTGACACAGCGGTTCCGTGCTCCGAGCTCTTGGGAATGTCGGTATGGTGAGCTGGATTTTGTTTTTTCCAATAATATCACATACAAGAGAAAAATACAACCGCACCATGACCAAACACGATATTACCACGACATAGTGACCTATAATACCACATACAAGGAACAAATACAGCCACACCATTTCCAAACCACATATTACCACCACAGTGACCGAATAATATCACATACAAGGAACAAATGCCACCAAACCATGACCAGACCACATATTGCCACCACATAGTGACCAAATAGCAGCACATACAAGGAACAAATATTGCCACACAATACCCAGACCACTTATTATCACCACAGTGACAGAATAATATCACATAAAAGGAAAAAATACCACCACACCATGGCCGGACAACATATTACTACCACATAGTGACTGAATACTACAATACTGATCATTAATAAGAAAGCAATACTAATATCACCATAAGTGCCATTATGTACAAAAGATCTGTATTAGTATGCAGTGTCTGATACAGGTAATACAGTGATTACTGGTGACATTATACACAGGAGCTCTGTATACAGTATCAGTGTACAGGTAATACAGGGACCAACAGTGACATTATACATATGACCACTGTATATATTGTACAGGTTATACAGTGAACAATGAAATTATACAGAGGAGCTCTGTATATAGTGTCAGTGTAAAGGTAATACAGTGATCACTGGTGACATTGTACATAAGACTGCTGTATATAATATACAGTGTATAGTGTCAGTGAACAGGTAACATACTGACTCACCAGTGACGTCTCTAGGTGAAGTCATTCTTTGCTTTTCATCTTCATCCAGCACAGACCGCCATCACTTCTTCCAGCCAGGGCTCGTCTCTGCAGAAAATAACACAGTTATAGTGCCTTGTGAAACTATTTGGCCCCCTGGAACTTTTCAACCTTTTCCCACAAACAGAACCCTGAGACTATCACAGAGCAGGTGCATTTATACGGGGACTTGATTACACACAGGTGGATTATATTTATCATCATTAGGCATTTAGGACAACATTGGGTCATTCAGAGAATCACAATGAACTTTTGGAGTGAGTTTGCTGCACTGAAAGTAAAGGGGCCAAATAATATTGCACGCCCCAATTTTCAGGTTTTGAATTTCCACAAAAATTTAAAATAACCAATAAATTTCGTTCAACTTCACAGTTGTGTTCCACTTGTTGATTCTTCACCAAAAATTTACATTTGGTAACTTTATGTTTGAAGCATGATATGTGGGAAAAGGTTGAAAAGTTCCAGGGGGCTGAATACTTTCGCAAGGCACTGTATCTACAGCACCGCTTGCAGAACACATTACTTGTTTTTCCCAACTTCTACACTACACCAGATGAAGAAAAAAAGGTGACATAGTGTCGCTCTGCACAGAGACAGGACCACCCCCCCATTTAAAACTGTATCCTTAAAAAATAAAATACATGACTGCAGTAAAAATATCCCTTAATTAGCCCCTATGGTAATAATATACCCATCCTGGCCCCCGTGTATCTCATTTCTGGCTCCAGCCATATGTTCTCCCATCCTGCCCCCATGTGATGTTCCATGATCCTGCTCCATCTGCCCCGTATTGATGCAACATCTGTCCCATGATCCTGCCCAATGTCTCCATTGTATCCATCCTGTACCATGTGTCTCCATGTATATCCATCCTGCCTCATGTATCCATCCTGCACCATGTGTCTCCATCCTGCCCCATGATCCTGCCCCATCTGTCTCCATCCTGCCCAATGATTCTGCCCCATCTCTCTCCATCCTGCCCAATGATCCTGCCCCATCTGTATCCATCCTGCCCCATGATCCTGTCCCATCTGTCTCTATCCTGCCCTATTTGTTTCCAACCTGCCCCATGATTCTGCCCAATCTGTCTCCATCTTGCCACATGATCCTGCTCCATATCTCCATCCTGCTCCATGATCCTGCCCCCTGTGTCTCCATCCTGCCCCCTATGTCTCCATCCTGTCCTGTGTTTCAATTCTTGCCCTCTGTGTCTTCATTCTTTCCCCGTGTCTCCATTCTTCCCCCTGTCTCCCATCCTGCCCCCTGCCACTTTCAATAAAAATAAAAAAAAATTTCTCCTTACCTTGCCACGCTCATGTGGCTAAGTTCTGTCCAGGGAGTTCGAGCGCGCACTTGCCGGCGAATGACAATAACATCATACGCTGGCAACGTGCGCACTGACGTCACCAGCCAGCCTCCGATTGGCTGGCGGATTTTAGCTCAAAAACCATCTCAAGGAGTAGAACCATCTCAAGGAGGATGACAAGGAAATGGACAGCATGTGACTTAAATATGAGTGAGCAAAGGGTCTCAATACTTATGACCATGTGATATTTCAGTTTTTCTTTTTAATAAATGTGCAAAAATTACTACATTTCTGTTTTTCTCAGTCAAGATGGGGTGCAGAGTGTACATTAATCAGAAAAAAAATAAACTTTTTGAATTTACCAAATGGCTGCAATCAAGCAAAGAGTGAAAAATTTAAAGGGTTCTGAATACTTTCCATACCCACTCTATCTATCTATCTATCACCTATAGTAGTCTACATAGTGTTTAAACGGCTCACTCTTTTATGCTGTTCCGTATATATCAATTCCTTGTTCTTATGATTCTTCACAATTTTAGAACAAACTTCCTCTCAGTATAGACCATAAGGAGACATATTTCAGAAACAGTGAAACCCATCACTAGTGTTGAGCGATACCTTCCGATATCGGAAAGTATCGGTATCGGATAGGATCGGCCGATATTCAAAAAATATCGGATATCGCCGATACCGATACCCGATCCCAATGCAAGTCAATGGGACCAAAATATCGGAATTAAAATAAACCCTTTCTTGCCTTGTAGGTTCATTCTACATGAAGGAAAACAACTAAGAATAATGCCGGATGTATTTGGGGAGGTGGCGGAGACATTAAAGTCATAGAGGTTTATCCCAATCAAATAGAATAGCATGTTTTTTGTTTTTTTTTAAGACGTTCGGAGTGACAAAGATATTGACTATGTAAATTTTTTTTTTATTTTGTCAGATATTGATGTTTTACTATTCCACGCCCTTCCCCTTCTTTTTTTTCTTTTTTTTTTTCTTTTCCCACACTTTCATCTTCATCATCATCAGCATCTTTGACATCAACTTCTTCTTCACCTTATTCATCTTCTTCTTCATCCTTTACCTTTTTTTTTTTTTTTGATTACATTCTTCATATTCATTTTATTCAACTATTATTATTCTTCCTATTCTACATATTCTTTTTATTCCACTGTTATTATTCTTCCTATTCTACTTCTTCATCATATTCTCATTTGTGACAGGCATTCCCGTAGTTGTTATCTATAAAAGTTGGAAGATTACACCTTCCGTTCTGCCAGTCACAAAAGTTACATTTGTCCGCGTTCAGTTTGGCCTGCAGCATCAGGCTTTATCCAGGGGCACCACGAGGAGGAACGGACTCACCCCCATACACTGCTTAGTCTTCTTCTGCATATAATTTAGATAATATCTTTTGCTCTGATATTAAGTCTTATGCTTAATGTTCTTCTGCTCTTTGTTCTGCAGCCTCTTGTTCTTCTGCTTCTCGGTCTTCCATGTCGTCGTCTCCAGGGTCGTCGTCTCCAGTGTCGTCATCTCCGCCGTCGTCGTCTCAGCCGTCGTCGTCTCCGCCGTCGTCGTCTCCGCCGTCATAGTCATCGGGGTGGTCTTCCGGGTCATCGTCGTCGTCGTCATCGGGGTGGTCTTCCGGGTCGTCGACTTTAGGGTCTTCAGCTTGGAAATGTAGCAGAAGGTACAAGAAGGCTGAGAAAATGCCAAGAACCAGCTGATGGAACTGGAACTCGGATGGCTACCCGAAGGTTCAAGAGCCTATGGAACTACCGAGGACCAGCTGACGTTACTGGAACCCGGTTACTAAGCAGGAGGTACCCGTGCTAAAAAGCACTACCAAGGACCGCCTGACGTTGGCGGAACTCGGATACCCAGAAGGAGGCCAAAGGCTCTGCCCGGAACCAGCTGACGGTACTGGAACCAGGATGGGGAGCAGAAGGTACAAGAGCAAAAGACACTGCCGAGAACCAGCTGACGGTACTGGAAACCGGATGGGTAGCCGAAGGTCCAAGAGCCAATGGAACTACCGAGGACCAGCTGACGTTACTGGAACCCGGTTACTAAGCAGGAGGTACCCGTGCCTGAAAGCACTACCAAGGACCACCTGACGTTGGTGGAACTTGGATACCCAGAAGGAGGCACCTAAGCCAAAGGCTCTGCCCGGAACCAGCTGACGGTACTGGAACCAGGATGGGGAGCAGAAGGTACAAGAGCAAAAGACACTGCCGAGAACCAGCTGACGGTGCTGGAACCAGGTGGTGGACCCGAAGGCCCACAGGAGAGGAGAGAACAGCTAGGCCGCGAGGCAGCCGCAGTTACCAAACCCCAACAGTCCTACAGGGGGAGCTGGGCCTACTGGCACTACAGAACCAGCCTTGACTACCAGTTCACGCAGCCCACATAGGAAGCTCCTAAACTGGAGGCACCCTGGAGTTGGCTAACCCGACCGCACCACGACGGGGCAAGCATAGGCGTCTCAGTGAGCTTGACACAACCCGGAAACAGCTGACGATGCTGAAACCAGGCTTGGCACGAGGGAGTACCTGTGTCAAGAACACTGCTGAGAACCAGCTGGCGGTGCTGGAACCCAGATGCGTTGCCCCAGTGTGCAAGAGCCAATGGCACCGAGGACCAGCTGGCGGTGCTGGAACCCGGTTACTAAGCTGTAGGTGCCCGCGCTTAAAAGCACTACCAAGGACCGCCTGACGTTGGCGGAACTCGGATACCCAGGAGGAGGCACCTAAGCCAAAGGCTCGGCCTGGAACCAGCTGACGGTGCTGGAACCAGGTGGTGGACCCGAAGGCCCACAGGAGAGGAGAGAACAGCTAGGCCGCGAGGCAGCCGCAGTTACCGAACCCCAACAGTCCTACAGGGGGAGCTGGGCCTACTGGCACTACAGAACCAGCCTTGACTACCAGTTCACGCAGCCCACATAGGAAGCTCCTAAACTGGAGGCACCCTGGAGTTGGCTAACCCGACCGCACCACGACGGGGCAAGCATAGGCGTCTCAGTGAGCTTGACACAACCCGGAAACAGCTGACGGTGCTGAAACCAGGCTTGGCACGAGGGAGTACCTGTGTCAAGAACACTGCTGAGAACCAGCTGGTGGTGCTGGAACCCAGATGCGTTGCCCCAGTGTGCAAGAGCCAATGGCACCGAGGACCAGCTGACGGTGCTGGAACCCGGTTACTAAGCTGTAGGTGCCCGCGCTTAAAAGCACTACCAATGACCGCCTGACGTTGGCGGAACTCGGATACCCAGGAGGAGGCACCTAAGCCAAAGGCTCGGCCTGGAACCAGCTGACGGTGCTGGACCAGGTGGTGGACCCGAAGGCCCACAGGAGAGGAGAGAACAGCTAGGCCGCGAGGCAGCCGCAGTTACCGAACCCCAACAGTCCTACAGGGGGAGCTGGGCCTACTGGCACTACAGAACCAGCCTTGACTACCAGTTCACGCAGCCCACATAGGAAGCTCCTAAACTGGAGGCACCCTGGAGTTGGCTAACCCGACCGCACCACGACGGGGCAAGCATAGGCGTCTCAGTGAGCTTGACACAACCCGGAAACAGCTGACGGTGCTGAAACCAGGCTTGGCATGAGGGAGTACCTGTGTCAAGAACACTGCCGAGAACCAGCTGGCGGTGCTGGAACCCAGATGCGTTGCCCCAGTGTGCAAGAGCCAATAGCACCGAGGACCAGCTGGCGGTGCTGGAACCCGGTTACTAAGCTGTAGGTGCCCGCGCTTAAAAGCACTACCAAGGACCGCCTGGCGTTGGCGGAACTCGGATACCCAGGAGGAGGCACCTAAGCCAAAGGCTCGGCCTGGAACCAGCTGACGGTGCTGGAACCAGGTGGTGGACCCGAAGGCCCACAGGAGAGGAGAAAACAGCTAGGCCGCGAGGCAGCCGCAGTTACCGAACCCCAACAGTCCTACAGGGGGAGCTGGGCCTACTGGCACTACAGAACCAGCCTTGACTACCAGTTCACGCAGCCCACATAGGAAGCTCCTAAACTGGAGGCACCCTGGAGTTGGCTAACCCGACCGCACCACGACGGGGCAAGCATAGGCGTCTCAGTGAGCTTGACACAACCCGGAAACAGCTGACGGTGCTGAAACCAGGTTTGGCACGAGGGAGTACCTGTGACAAAAACACTGCCGAGAACCAGCTGGCGGTGCTGGAACCCGGATGCTTTGCCTATCAAACATTGTCTTCCTACAGCCCCAACTAGCGGTGTTGGAGCAAAGGGTAAGCAGGGGGAGCAGAGTGTAGGCCGAAGCCTGCACTGGAGTCAGCTTTGTGTCTGCATAGCGTTTGCAGGACACTTTGCCGGCTACACAGTGGGGGAACAGCAGGCGGTGCTGAACCCCACTAACACATTGGCTGGTGTTTTTCTCTGTGCAGCTAGCACTTCCAGGCTAAAACTGGCGGTGTTATGAGCCCAGGGTCAGCAGGAGGAGGAGAGGAGCAGAGTGTAGGCCGAAGCCTAGTTGAACCAATTTCAAAGGTAACCTTTTACCCCCCCTCAGGTGTTGCAAGGTACAAGAGCCACACCTTGTGCAGCATTAATGCTGCACAAGTAAAAGGTTGCTCTATTTAGTTTGCTCCTTGAACACCCTGAATAAAACACGTACACTATTTAGCCCATTATACTGTCAAATAGTAGTGGAGGCGTGACTTGTCTTTTTAAGGAGATGCAGCACAGGTGTCAAAATTTACACCTAGGTGCTGGGCGAAGATTCCTGAGCGTAGTTATTTGCTGTACAGGAGTCTGCGCTCTTGTTATCCCTTGGCCATGCGCTATGAGCGATGCCTGTCTTCTCACCTCATTTCATGTTGGCCGGTGCGGTTAGCGATGGCCATGAAACCCAGACCCGCAGTGTCTTTTAATAAAGTCACACTGCAGAGCTGGGAATCGTGACCTTGCGCAGTAAATTTTGTCGCCTGTCCCTCATGTCCTTACACCTGCATCAGACTGGGCGGCCTCATCTGATCCCTTCTCGCATGCCGCGGCCATGAGGCCGCACATTCTGAAGAAGGCGGAAGGAGATGAGTAAAGACAGGCGAAGATATCCACTGCTCGTGCCCATCAATCACACCCTGGCAGTCAAAATAAGCAAGACAACGAGGAGCGTGGTTTCAGGCAGGGCGGACGCACAGCCGCAGCCAGCCAACCAAAGATGTCAGAAGACGGGCAGCGCTAACAAGGGGGGTGCTGTGTGTCATTAAAAAGGAAAGTCATACCTCAGGGACATTGTAATGGTCTGTAATGAGACACATTTTTTCCGTGTTTAATTAAACGTGGGCAAGTAGACAAAGTCAGCCACCTTGTACAAATGCAGCAGTACTGCTGTACAAGGTGGCTGTTATACATAGAAACACCTTGGGGTGGGTGGCAGGGTCCCTTTAATTTCAGTTCATGTGCCTGCGTGGCGTTTGCAGGTCACATTGCCGGCTACACAGCTGGGGAACAGCTGGCGGTGCTGAACCCCACTAACACATTGGCTGGTGTTTTTCTCTGTGCAGCTAGCTCGTCCGGGCAAAAACTGGCGGTGTTAGAGCCCAGGGTCAGCAGGAGGAGGAGAGGAGCAGAGTGTAGGCCGAAGCCTGCACTGGTGGCAGCTTTTGTTCTGTTGTGCCTGCGTGGCATTTGCAGGTCACGTTGCCGGCTACACAGCTGGGGAACAGCTGGCGGTGCTGAACCCCAATAACACATTGGCTGGTGTTTTTCTCTGTGCAGCTAGCACGTTCGGGCAAAAACTGGCGGTGTTAGAGCCCAGGGTCAGCAGGAGGAGGAGAGGAGCAGAGTGTAGGCCGAAGCCTAGTTGAACCAATTTCAAAGGTAACCTTTAACCCCCCTCAGGTGTTGCAAGGTACAAGAGCCACACCTCGTGCAGCATTAATGCTGCACAAGTAAAAGGTTGCTCTATTAATTTTGCTCCTTGCACACGCTGAATAAAACACGTACACTATTTAGCCCATTCTACTGTAAAACAGTAGTGGAGGCGTGACTTGTCTTTTTAAAGAAAAGAAGCACAGGTGTCGAAAATAACACCTTGGTGCATGGGCGCAGCTTCCTGAGCGTTGTTATTTGCTGTACAGGAGTCTGCGCTCTTGTTATACCTTGGCCATGCGCTGTGAGCGCTTCCTGTCTTCTGACCTCATTTCATGTTGGCCGATGCGGTTAGCGGTGGACATGAATCCCAGACCCACAGTGTGTTTGGAAAAAAATCACACTGCGTGGCTTGGATTCGTGCCCTTGTGCAGTTAATATGTTTGCCGCTCACACATGTCCTTACACCTACTTCAGACTGGGCGGCCTCATCTGATCCCTTATCGCATGCCGCGGCCATGAGGCCGCACAGTCTGAAGAAGGCGGAAGGAGATGAGTTAAGACAGGCGAACATATGCACTGCACATGCCCATCAATAACACCCTCGCTGCCAAAATATATGAGACAACGAGGGGCGTTGTGTTGTGCAGGGCGGACGCACAGGCACAGGCAGCCAACCAATGATGTCAGAAGACGGGCAGCGCTACCAAGGGTGGTGCTGCGTTTCATTAGAAAGGAAAGTCACACCTCAGGGACAGTTGAATGGTCTCAATGAGACACATTTTGTACGTGTTGAGTTCCACGTGGGCAAGGAGAAAAAGTCAGCCACCTTGTACAAATGCAGCAGTACTGCTGTACAAGGTGGCTGTTATACATAGAAACACCTGGGGGTGGGGGGCAGGCTCACTTCAATTTCAGTTCATGTGCCTGCGTGGCGTTTGCAGATCACGTTGCCGGCTACACAGCAGGGGAACAGCTGGCGGTGCTGAACCCCACTAACACATTGGCTGGTGTTTTTCTCTGTGCAGCTAGCAATTCCGGGCAAAAACTAGCGGTGTTAGAGCCCAGGGTCAGCAGGAGGAGGAGAGGAGCAAAGTGTAGGCCGAAGCCTGCACTGGTGGCAGCTTTTGGTCGGTTGTGCCAGCGTGTCTTGTGCTGGACACGATGCCGGCTACACAGCAGGGGAACAGCTGGCGGTGCTGAACCCCACTAACACATTGGCTGGTGTTTTTCTCTGTGCAGCTAGCACGTCCGGGCAAAAACTGGCGGTGTTAGAGCCCAGGGTCAGCAGGAGGAGGAGAGGAGCAGAGTGTAGGCCGAAGCCTAGTTGAACCAATTTCAAAGGAAACCTTTAACCCCCCCTCAGGTGTTTCAAGGTACAAGAGCAACACCTTGAACAGCATTAATGCTGCACAAGTCTAAGGTTGCTCTCTTCATTTTGCTCCTTGCACACGCTGAATAAAACACGTACACTATTTAGCCCATTATACTGTCAAACAGTAGTGGAGGCGTGACTTTTCTTTTGAAGAAGACGCAGCACAGGTGTCAAAATTTACACCTAGGTGCTGGGCGCAGACTCCTTACCGTTGTTATTTGCAGTACAGGAGAGTGCGCTCTTGTGTTATCCCTTGGCAATACCCTGTTAGTGCAGGCCGTGTTATGACCTCATTTCATGTTGGCCGGTGCGGTTAACGATGGCCATAAATCCCAGACCCACAGTGCCTTTCCATAAAGTCACACTGCGGTGCTGGGATTCGTGGCCTTGTGCAGTAAATATGTTCGCCGCTCACACATGTCCTTACACCTGCTTCAGACTGGGCGGCCTCAGCTGATCCCTTATTGCCTGCCACGGCCATGAGGCCGCACAGTCTGAAGAAGGCGGAAGGAGGGGAGTGAAGACAGGCGAACATATGCACTGCTCGTGCCCATCAATCACACCCTCGCAGTCAAAATATATGAGACAACGAGGGGCGTTGTGTCGGGCAGGGCGGACGCACAGGCACAGCCAGCCAACCAATGATGTCTGAAGACGGGCAGCGCTAGCAATGGGGGTGCTGCGTGTCATTAAAAAGGAAAGTCACACCTCAGGGACATTGTAATGGTCTCTAATGAGACACATTTTGTACGTGTTGAGTTCCACGTGGGCAAGGAGAAAAAGTCAGCCACCTTGTACAAATGCAGCAGTACTGCTGTACAAGGTGGCTGTTATACATAGAAACACCTGGGGGTGGGGTGCAGGCTCACTTCAATTTCAGTTCATGTGCCTGCGTGGCGTTTGCAGGTCACGTTGCCGGCTACACAGCAGGGGAACAGCTGGCGGTGCTGAACCCCACTAACACATTGGCTGTTGTTTTTCTCTGTGAAGCTCGCATTTCCTGGCAAAAACTAGCGGTGTTAGAGCCCAGGGTCAGCAGGAGGAGGAGAGGAGCAAAGTGTAGGCCGAAGCCTGCACTGGTGGCAGCTTTTAGTCGGTTGTGCCAGCGTGGCTTGTGCTGGACACGATGCCGGCTACACAGCAGGGGAACAGCTGGCGGTGCTGAACCCCACTAACACATTGGCTGTTGTTTTTCTCTGTGAAGCTCGCATTCCCTGGCAAAAACTAGCGGTGTTAGAGCCCAGGGTCAGCAGGAGGAGGAGAGGAGCAGAGTGTAGGCCGAAGCCTAGTTGAACCAATTTCAAAGGTAACCTTTAACCCCCCTCAGGTGTTGCAAGGTACAAGAGCCACACCTTGTGCAGCATTAATGCTGCACAAGTAAAAGGTTGCTCTATTTAGTTTGCTCCTTGCACACGCTGAATAAAACACGTACACTATTTAGCCCATTATACTGTCAAACAGTAGTCGAGGCGTGACTTGTCTTTTTAAGGAGACGCAGCACAGGTGTCAAAATTTACACCTAGGTGGTGGGCGCAGATTCCTGAGCGTTGTATTAGCTGTACAGGAGTCTGCGCTATTGTGATCCCTTGGCCATGCGCTGTGAGCGCTTCCTGTCTTCTGACCTCATTTCATGTTGGCCGTTGCGGTTAGCAATGGATATGAATCCCAGGCCCACAGTGTGTTTTCAAAAAATCACACTGCATGGCTGGGATTCGTGGCCTTGTGCAGTAAATATGTTTGCCGCTCACACATGTCCTTACACCTGCTTCAGACTGGGCGGCCTCAGCTGATCCCTTATCGCCTACCACGGCCAGGAGGCCGCACAGTCTGAAGAAGGCGGAAGGAGATGAGTTAAGACAGGCGAACATATGCACTGCACATGCCCATCAATCACACCCTCGCAGCCAAAATATATGAAACGAGGGGGGTTGTGTCGGGCAGGGCGGACGCACAGGCACAGGCAGCCAACCAATGATGTCAGAAGACGGGCAGCGCTACCAAGGGGGGTGGTGCGTGTCATTAAAAAGGAAAGTCACACCTCAGGGACATTGTAATGGTCTGTAATGAGACACATATTTTACGTGTTTAATTCTACGTGGGCAAGGATAAAAAAACAGCCACCTTGTACAAATGCAGCAGTACTGCTGTACTAGGTGGCTGTTATACGTAGAAACACCTGGGGGGGTGGGGCCAGGTTCCCTTTAATTTCAGTTCATCTGCCTGCGTGGCGTTTGCAGGTCACGTTGCCGGCTACACAGCAGGGGAACAGCTGGCGTTGCTGAACCCCACTAACACATTGGCTGGTGTTTTTCTCTGTGCAGCTAGCACTTCCGGGCAAAAACTAGCGGTGTTTGAGCCCAGGGTCAGCAGGAGGAGGAGAGGAGCAGAGTGTAGGCCGAAGCCTGCACTGGTGGCAGCTTTTGTTCTGTTGTGCCAGCGTGGCTTGTGCTGGACACGTTGCCGACTAAACAGCAGGGGAACAGCTGGCGGTGCTGAACCCCACTGACACATCACCTAGTGTTTTTTCTGTGTAGACAACACTTCCAGGTGGCAACTGACAGTGTTGAAACCCAGGGAATCAAAGAGGAGCAGAGTGTAGGCCGAAGCCTGCAGTGGAGCAAGTTGAAAGGGAACCTTTAACCCCCCCCCCCCCAGGCATTTGTTGCTGAAAGAGCCATCTTGTACAGCAGTAATACTGCACATGGAAAATGGTGGCTCCGAAAATTATGCTCCTTGCAAACGCTGAAGTACACACTCATATAATGTGTCCCCTCACACCGTCAAACCATCCCGGAAGTGGGACTTTCCTTTGTAATGTGACACAGCACAGCCGTCATTCCAACCCCCTTGGTGCCGTGCGCCACCTCCTCAACGTTGTTTGGTTCTGTCACGGAGCCTGCGCTGTAATGTTATCCCTTGGCCATGCACAGTTAGCGGTGCCCGTCTTCTGACATCATGTAGGTGTCAGGCTGGCAGTGCCTGTGCGTCCAAGCTGCCCGAGATCCAACCTTGCAGTGTAATCTAATGTAGTCCCACTGCGGGCCAGGGATCCATGGGCATTCGCAGTGCATATCATCGCCTCTCACTCACCTCCTTCCTGCTTCTTCAGACTGTGCGGCGTCACGGCCGTGGCATGCTATTAGGGATCAGCTGACGCCGCCTAGTCTGAAGAAGCGTGAAGAAGGGGAGTGAGAGGCTAGTATATGCACTGCGCATGGCCATGGATACCAGGCCCACTGTGGGATCACATTAGAAGACACTGCGAGGTGTGATTTCGGGCAGCGTGGACGCACAGGCGCAGCCAGAACGACAGCAAATGATGTCAGAGGACGGGCAGCGCAAACTGTGCATGGCCAAGGGATAACATAACAGCGCAGGGTCCATGACGGAATCAAACAACGCTAAGGAGGCAGCGCACGGTGCCAAGGGGGTAGCAATGACGGCTGTGCTGCGTCACATTATAAAGGAAAGTCCCACCTCCGGGACGGTTGGACGGTGTGAGGGGACACATTACATGAGTGTGTAGTTCAGCGTTTGCAAGGAGCATAATTTCAAGAGCGACCTTTCCCTTGTGCAGTATTAGTGCTGCACATGGTGGCTCTTTCAGTAACAAACGCCTGGGGGGGGGGGGGACAGGTCCCCTTACATTTTAGTTGTGGCAGCGTGGCGGTCGCATGACACGTTGCCAGATACACAGCTGGGGATCAGCTGACGTTACTGAACCCCAATAACAGAGGAGCGACTGTTGACTGTGCACACAGCACTTCCAGGCACCAACTGGCGGTGTTAGAGCCTAGGGACAGCAGGAGGAGCAGAGGAACAGAGTGTAGGCCGAAGCCTGATTGGAGGAAGTTGAAAGGGAACCTTTAACCCCCCCCCCAAGACGTTTGTAGCTGAAAGAGCCATCTTGTGCAGCACTAAGGATGCAAAAGGAAAAGGTGGTTCTTTTAATTATGCTCCTTGCAAACACCGAAGTAAACACTAAAAATGTGTCCCCTTATACCGTTAAACCGTCCCGGAGGTGCGAATTTCCTTCGTAATGGGACACGGCACAGCTGTCATTCCTATCCCCTTGGTGCCGTGCGCTGCCTCCTCAGCGTTGTTTTAAGCTGTCACGGAGCCTGCGCTGTTCTGTTAGCCCTTGGCCATGCCCAATTAGCGCTGCCTGTCATCTGACATAATTTGGTGTCAGGCTGTCAGTGCCTGTGCGTCCACGCTGCTCCAGATCCCACCTCGCAGTCTCGTCTAACGTAATCCCACTGCGGGCCTTGGAACCATGGGCATGCACAGTGCATATCCTCGACTCTCACTCCCCTCCTTCCTTCTTCTTCAGACTGTGCGGTGTCACGGCCGTGGCATGCTATTAGGGATCAGCTGACGGCGCACAGTCTAAAGAAGGCGGAGGGAAATGAGCGAGAGCCCGAGGGGAAGATATGCACTGCGCATGCCCATGGATCCCAGGCTGCAGTGTGACTCAATCAGAAGACACTGCGAGGCGGGATCTCGGGCAGCACGGCCGCACAGGCGCAGCCAGCCTGACACCAAATTATGTCAGAAGACAGGCAGCGCAAATAGGGCATGCCCAAGGGATAACAGAACAGCGCAGGCTCCGTGACAGCTTAAAACAACGCTGAGGAGGCAGCGCATGGCACCAAGGGGGTAGGAATGACGGCTGTGCTGTGTCACATTACGAAGGAAAGTCCCAGCTCTGGGACAGTATAACGGTATCAGTGAACACATTTTATAAGTGTTAAGTTCTGCGTCTCTTTCAGTAACAAACGACGGGGGGGGGGGGGGGGACAGGTTCCCTTACATTTAGGTTGTTGTGGCAGCGTGGCGGTCGCAGGACACAATGCCGGCTACACAGCTGGGGATCAGCTGACGTTACTGAAACCCAATAACACTGGGTCGTATGTTTTTACTGTGCAGCCTGCACTTCTGAGCCGCAACTGGCGGTGTTGGAGCAAAGGAACAGCAGTTCAGGTGGTAGAAAGATGAACACAGCAGGAGACCTGGATGACACCCAATTACTTAATCAGGCAGAGGAGTGGCAAATTCCTGCGAGATCCAGGCCTGGTTCATTTTCAGGAAAGTAAGCCGGTCAACGTTATCGGAGGATAGTCGCATGCGACGGTCTGTTAGTACACCACCTGCGGCACTAAAGACACGTTCCGATAAGACACTAGCCGCAGGGCAAGCCAGCACCTCCAATGCATACTGGCTTAGCTCTGGCCATGTATCCAGCTTAGAGACCCAAAACTTGAACGGGGAAGAGCCGTCTGGGAGTACAGTAAGAGGGCAAGCCATGTAGTCTGTCACCATCTGACGGAACCGTTGCCTCCTGCTGACTGGAGCCGCCGGTGATGGTGTAGACATTTGGGGCGGGCACACAAAAGTGTGCCAGAGTTGTGCCATACTGGGCTTGCCTTGGGCAGAGGCACTGCTTCTGCTCCCTCTTTGGGCAGAGCCTCCCCCACTGCCTCGACGCACTGAGCTGCTTTGTAAAGCACTAGCAGCACTCCTCTCAGTTGGACAGGAGAAGATGATGGAATTCACCAGTGTGTCGTGGTACTCCCGCAATTTACGCTCCCGGGTCAACGCAGGGATGAGGTTTTGGACGTTGTCCCGGTAGGGAGGATCGAGGAGGGTGAACACCCAATAATCAGGCATGTTGAGAATGTGGTCGATGCGGCGGTCGTTTCTCAGGCACTGCAGCATGAAATCCACCATGTGCTGCAGAGTGCCAACTGGCCCAGAAACGCTGTCCCCTGCTTGAGACATGATCTCTGCCCGCTTGTCATCACCCCACCCTCGCTGTACACACTGACCACTGGACAATTGTGTCGCTCCCTCCTCTGGACGGAGCTCTTCCTCCTCCATTGACTCCTCCTCATCCTCCTCACAAATTGGCCCCTGCGTACCCCTTTGTGAGGAACCACGTGGCGCTGACTCTCCAGAAGCTGATGGAAAAGGTGACTCCTCATCCTCCACCTCTTCCACAACATCATCTCTTAACCCTTGCAAAGTTTGCTGAAGCAGGCAGATAAGGGGGACAGTCATGCTGACTAGTGCATCATCTGCACTTGCCATCCGCGTGGAATAATCAAAAGGACGCAAAACCTGGCAGACGTCCTTCATAGTGGCCCACTCTGTGGTTGTGAAGTCTGATCGGCGCTGACTGCGACTTCTTTGCGCCTGATGCAGCTGGTACTCCATAACTGCTTGCTGCTGCTCACACAACCGCTCCAACATATGTAACGTGGAATTCCACCTGGTAGGTAGGTCACATATGATGCGGTGTTCCGGAAGGCGGAATCGGCGCTGCAGAGCAGCAATGCGGGATCTGGCCAAGCTGGAACGCCGCAAGTGAGCACACTCTAGGCGGACCTTGTGCAGCAGGGCATCAAGATCCGGATAGTCCCTCAGAAAACTCTGCACAACCAAATTGAGCACATGTGCCAGACATGGGATGTGAGTGAGGTTGCCAAGGGCCAAAGCTGCCACCAGATTTCGGCCATTGTCACACACTACCATGCCTGGCTGGAGATTCGCTGGCAGTAACCACACATCGCTCTCCTGCTTGATGGCATTCCAGAGCTCCTGCGCTGTGTGGCTTCGATGCCCCAATGAAACTAGTTTCAAGACGGCCTGCTGACGTTTGGCCACGGCTGTGCTCATGTCGGTCATAGGTAAACGTTCACGGGTCCATGTGGAGGTGGACTGTGACGGATCCTGCAGAGAGGAATCTAAGGAACTAGTGTAAGAGGAGGAGTCGATGCGTACAGACTGGATTCCTGCAATCCTTGGAGTGGGCAGGACACGTCCTGCGCCACTCGCACGATCTGTACCTGGCTCAACAACATTAACCCAATGGGCAGTGAGGGAAACATATCGCCCCTGTCCATGCTGACTGGTCCACGCATCGGTGGTGAGGTGGACCTTGCTACTGACGGCGTTCA